>NW_025549121.1:0-53314 GCF_905237065.1 Salmo salar | reverse complement strand
GAATGAGAGAGAGGGAATGAGAGAGAGGGAATGAGAGAGAGGGAATGAGAGAGAGAGAGAGAGAGAGAGAGAGAGAGAGAGAGAGAGAGGGAATGAGAGAGAGAGAGGGAATGAGAGAGAGGGGGAATGAGAGAGAGGGGGAATGAGAGAGAGAGAGAGAGAGAGGGAATGAGAGAGAGGGAATGAGAGAGAGAGGGAATGAGAGAGGGGAATGAGAGAGAGGGAATGAGAGAGGGAATGAGAGAGGGAATGAGAGAGGGAATGAGAGAGGGGAATGAGAGAGAGGGAATGAGAGAGAGGGAATGAGAGAGAGGGAATGAGAGAGAGGGAATGAGAGAGAGGGAATGAGAGAGAGAGAGAGAGAGAGAGGGAATGAGAGAGAGAGAGAGGGGGAATGAGAGAGAGAGAGCTAGAGAGGGGGAATGAGAGAGAGGGGGAATGAGAGAGAGAGAGAGGGGAATGAAAGAGAGAGAGAGAGAGAGAGGGGGAATGAGAGAGAGAGAGAGGGGGAATGAGAGAGAGGGAGAGAATGAAAGACATGGAGAGAGAATTGTTTTGAGTTATTTTACTGTTAGAATGTGGATGTTTGTGTTGATGTGTTTTTCAAGCTTGATACACTTGTGTTTAAGTTGTAATATTTTGAATTGAATATTTGTGCTGGTATTTTTCAGACTCAAGTTAAAGACGGGCGTCTCCATGTAGTACTATGCAGATACTGTTAAAGGCCTTTAGTAATGGTTTGAAATACAGGAAGAGGACGTGTCCCCAGGGACGTGTCCCAAAGGGCACCCTATCCCCTATTATAGTGCACTACTTTAGACCAGGACCCCATAGGGAAACCCATAAGGGCTCTGGTCCCTGTGGTCTGCAGTAGTGCACTATTATAGGGAATAGACTTCCCTTTTGGGACACTTCCTGTCACAGATAATGTGGTTATTAATGTTAACTACCTGTTTGTTTTTTTTTGACATGTTTCTCTTAAATACATTTGTTTTTATAAAAAAAACATTTTACAAAGACTTTTTAAAATGGTAAATTGCATTTCAAATTTTAAAATGTTAGAAATTATCCTTAAGCAGAGCCTTCAAGACATTTGTTCACAGCCTTGTGGGCTGTTAATAAGTTAAACGAGATTTCCCCCTCCAGAATGTAGTCATGGTTACAGAACAGACGTTAGCGGATGCGTTTCCATTAGAAGTTGTTTAAAGGATATCAAGCATGCAATTCTGTTGTATTTCTCTATCTACTGTTGTGAAGAGAAACAACGTCAACATTTTATATTTTTTAGATGTTTTAACTGGCGCATGTTAAACACGTTTCAATCAGGGAGGGGGGTTTTGTTTTGGAACAGGTTCCTGTACGTACGGTGCATGTCTGTGTTCATGTGCTGATGGTTTTCAGTGGTGATTTGACTAGCTTGTGGGCCTCCCCCTTTGTCCAGTGATGTTGTGAAAGTCACTGTGTTATTATGAATAACCAACATTTTTCTCTGGTTTGTCGACAGCAGCAAAGCTTTGTAGAGAGAGCAGCTCCTATGACCAGCTCAAACCCTGCCGCTGGCCATAGACCACCACACACCGAGATGTGCCCTGTTGAATGGGGGTACAGCACTGTACCTTACTAGATGTGTTGTGCTGTCTTAGTTATATTCAACCACAACACAACCCCCTAGCCACCCCCCTAGCAACCCCTAGCCACCCCCTAGCCACAACACAACCCCTAGCAACCCCTAACGACAACACAACCCCTTAGCAACACCCTAGCAACAGCACAACCCCTAGCAACCCCCTAGCCACCTCCTAGCCACAACACAACCCCTCAGCAACCTTCTAGCAACCTCCTAGCCAACCCCCTAGCCACAACACAACCCCTAGCAACCCCTAGCGACAACACAACCCCTAGCAACACCCTAGCAACAGCACAACCCCCTAGCAACCCCTAGCCACCTCCTAGCCACAAAACACAACCCCTAGCAACCCCCTAGCAACCTCCTAGCCACCCCCAGCCACAACACAACGCCCTAGCAACCCCTAGCGACAACACAACCCCTAGCAACCCCCCTAGCAACAGCACAACCCCTAGCAACCCCTAGCCACCTCCTAGCCACAACACAACCCCCTAGCAACCCCCCTAGCGACAACACAACCCCTAGCAACCCCTAGCGACAGCACAACCCCATAGCAACCCCTAGCGTCAACACAACCCCTAGCAAACCCCCTAGCGACAGCACAACCCCATAGCAACCCCTAGCGACAGCACAACCCCATAGCAACCCCCCTAGCGACAGCACAACCCCATAGCAACCCCTAGCGACAGCACAACCCCATAACATCTGGCCCTGAGTCATATGTGTATATACACACGATACAATACCCTCTAGCGACAGCACAACCCCTAGCGACAGCACAACCCCATAGCAACTCCCTAGCGACAGCGCAACTCCCTAGCGACAGCCCCATAGCAACTCCCTAGCGACAGCCCCATAGCAAGTCCCTAGCGACAGCGCAACCCCGTAGCAACCCCCTAGCGACAGCGCAACCCCATAGCAACCCCTAGCGACAGCGCAACCCCCAGCGACAGCCCCACAGCAACTCCCTAGCGACAGCCCCATAGCAACTCCCTAGCGACAGCGCAACCCCGTAGCAACCCCCTAGCGACAGCGCAACCCCCTAGCGACAGCGCAACCCCCTAGCGACAGCGCAACCCCCTAGCGACAGCGCAACCCCATAGCAACCCCATAGCGACAGCGCAACCCCGTAGCAACCCCTAGCGATAGCGCAACCCCATAGTGGCAAAGCAAAAACAGGTTTTTAGACATTTTTAAAACTGTATTCAGATTGGAAATATCACATTTCCATAAGTATTCAGACCCTTTACTCAGTACTTTGTTGAAGCACCTTTGGCAGCGATTACAGCCCTGAGTCTTCTTGGGTATGACGCTACAAACTTGGCACACCTGTATTTGGGGAGTTTCTCCCATTCTTCTCTGCTGATCCTCTCAAGCTCTGTCAGGTTGGATGGGGAGCGTCGCTGCACAGCTATTTTCAGGTCTCTCCAGAGATGTTCGATCAGGTTCAAGTCCGGGCTCTGGCTGGGCTACTCAAGGACATTCAGAGACTTGTCCCGAGGCCACTCCTGCGTTGTCTTGGCTGGGTGCTTAGGGTCGTTGTCTTGTTGGAAGGTGAACCTTCACCCCAGTCTGAGGTCCTGAGTTCTCTGGAGCAGGTTTTCATCAAGGATCTCTCTGTACTTTACTCCGTTCATCTTTGCCTCGATCCTGACTAGTCTCCCAGTCCCTGCTGCTGAAAAACATCCCCACAGCATGATGCTGCCACCACCATGCTTCACCGTAGGGATGGTGCCTTGTTTCCTCCAGACGTGACGCTTGGCTTTCAGGCCAAAGAGTTCAATCTTGGTTTCATCAGACCAGAGAATCTCGTTTCTCATGGTCTCAGAGTCCTTTAGGTGCCTTTTGGCAAACTCCAAGCAGGCTGTCATGTGCCTTTTACTGAAGAATGGCTTCCGTCTGGCCACTCTACCATAAAGGCCTGATTGGTGGAGTGCTGCAGAGATGGTTGTCCTTCTGGAAGGTTCTCCCATGTCCATAGAGGAACTCTTCTCCCTCGATTGCTCAGTTTGGCCGGGCGGCCAGCTCTAGGAAGAGTCTTGGTGGTTCCAAACTTCTTCCATTTAAGAATGATGGAGGCCACTGTGTTCTTGGGGAGCTTCAATGATGCAGACATTTTTTGGTACCCTTCCTCAGATCTGTGCTTCAACACAATCCTGTCTCTGAGATCTACGGACAATTCCTTCAACCTCATGGCTTGGTTTTTACTCCGACATGCTCTGTCAACTGTGAGACCTCATATAGACAGGTGTGTGCCTTTCCAAATCATGTCCAATCAATTGAATTTACCACAGGTGGACTCCAATCAAGTTGTAGAAACATTTCAAGGATGATCAATGGAAACAGGATGCACCTGAGCTCAGTTTCGGAGTCTCATAGCAAAGGGTCTGAATACTTATGTAAATAAGGTATCTGTTTTGTTGTAAATAAATGTGCAAAAATTCTGAAAAACCTGTTTTCGCTTTGTCATTATGGAGTATTATGTCCATTTTAGAATAAGGCTGTAATGTAGAAAAAGTGAAGGGGTCTGAATACTTTCAGAATGCACTGTGTGTGATATAGATAGATATATACAGTATAGATCTATCTCTATGTATATATATCTATACACGCAGTTGAAGTCGGAAGTTTACATGCACCTTAGCCAAATACATTTAAAACTCCGTTTTTACACAATTCCTGACATTTAATCCTAGTAAACATTTCCCTGTTTTAGGTCAGTTAGGATCACCACTTTATTTTCAGAATGTGAAATGTCAGAATAATAGTAGAGAGATTTGATTTATTTCAGCTTTTATTTATTTCATCACATTCCCAGCGGGTCAGAAGTTTACATCCACTCTATTAGTATTTGGTAGCATTGCCTTTAAATTGTTTAACTTGGGTCAAACGTTTCGGGTAGCCTTCCACAAGCTTCCCACAATAAGTTGGGTGAATTTTGGCCCATTCCTCCTGACAGAGCTGGTGTAACTGAGTCAGGTTTGTAGGCCTCCTTGCTCCCACACGCTTTTTCAGTTCTGCCCACAAATTTTCTATTGGATTGAGGTCAGGGCTTTGTGATGACCACTCCAATACCTTGACTTTGTTGTCATTAAGTCATTTTGCGACAACTTTGGAAGTATGCTTGGGGTCATTGTCCATTTTGTTAACAAGAAATTTGTGGAGTGGTTGAAAATCGAGTTTTAATGACTCCAACCTAAATGTATGTAAACTTCAGACTTCAACTGTGTGCATATGTATATATTACAAAAGTATGTGGACACCCCTTCAAATTAGTGGATTTGTCTATTTCAGCAACACTGTTGCTGACAGGTGTATAAAATCGAGCACACAGCCATGCAATCTCCATAGACAAACATTGGCAGTAGAATGGCCTTACTGAAGAGCTCAATGACTTTCAACGTGGCACAGTCATAGGATCCCACCTTTCCAACAAGTCAGTTCGTCAAATTTCTGCCCTGCTAGAGCTGCCCCCGGGTCAACTGTAAGTGCTGTTATTGTGAAGTGGAAACGTCTAGGAGCAACAACGGCTCAGCCGTGAAGTGGTATGCCACACAAACTCACAGAACGGGACCGCCGAGCGCCGAATCGCGTAAAAATCATCTGTCCTCGGTTGCAACACTCCACTACCGAGTTCCAAACTGCCTCTGGAAGCAACGTCAGCACAACAACTGTTGGTCTGGAGCTTCATGAAATGGGTTTCCGTGGCCGAGCAGCCGCACACAAGCCTAAGATCACCATGTGCAATGCCAAGCGTCAGCTGGAGTGGTGTAAAGCTCGCCGCCATTGGACTCTGGAGCAGTGGAAACATGTTCTCTGGAGTGATGAATCACGCTTCACCATCTGGCAGTCCGACGGAGGAATCTGGATTTGGCAGATGCCAGGAGAACGCTACCTGCCCTAATGCATAGTGCCAACTGTAAAGTTTGGTGGAAGAGGAATAATGGTCTGGGGCTGTTTTTCATGGTTTGGGCCATGACATTCTAGACGATTCTGTGCTTCCAACTTTGTGGCAACAGTTTGAGGAAGGCCCTTTCCTGTTTCATCATGACAATGCCCCCCCGTGCACAAAGCGAGGTCCATACAGAAATGGTTTATCGAGATCGGTGTGTGAAGAACTTGACTGGCCTGCACGGAGCCCTGACCTCAACCCCATCGAACACCTTTGTGATGAATTGGAACGCCGACTGCGAGCCAGGCCTAATCACCCAACATCAGTGGCCGACCTCACTAATGCTCCTGTGGCTGAATGGAAGCAAGTCCCCCGCAGCAATGTACCAACATCTAGTGGAAAGCCTTCCCAGAAGAGTGGAGGCTGTTATAGCAGCAATGTTCCAACATCTAGTGGAAAGCCTTCCCAGAAGAGTGGAGGCTGTTATAGCAGCAATGTACCAACATCTAGTGGAAAGCCTTCCCAGAAGAGAGGAGGCTGTTATAGCAGCAATGTTCCAACATCTAGTGGAAAGCCTTCCCAGAAGAGTGGAGGCTGTTATAGCAGCAATGTTCCTACATCTAGTGGAAAGCCTTCCCAGAAGAGTGGAGGCTGTTACAGCAGCAATGTTCCAACATCTAGTGGAAAGCCTTCCCAGAAGAGTGGAGGCTGTTATAGCAGCAATGTTCCAACATCTAGTGGAAAGCCTTCCCAGAAGAGTGGAGGCTGTTATAGCAGTAAAAGGGGGGGGACCAACTCCATATTAACGGCCATGATTTTGGAATGAGACGTTTGACTAGCAGGTGTCCACATACTTTTGGTCATTTAGTGACCAATGTACACACACACACACACACACACACACACACACACACACACACACACACACACAGAGAGAGTGTATGTAGCGTACAGTGTATATGTCATGAGTCATCTCCATATACAGTACATACAATATTGGACATCCTCTCAGAGCTCACGGACCGTTCTCCTCCCCCCTCCCCCTCCCCCAGCAGTCAGTCTTGCATCACTTCCTGGATCAGTCAGGAACCCATTGAATTGACCCTTCCGTCTCCTGTTAATTGAATGTAACTGAGGCCCCAGATCAGTGGTTTCAGTTGGCTTAGTGTTCATTGGACAAATCTTTTTTTTTTTTTTTTTTATTATAATAACTGCTGTTTTTATAAAGAAAAGTACATTTAAAAAAATAATATTAATAATAACTGAGGGATCACAACTACTGCAATGATTTTCACATCGGAATTGCTTTTATTGTATTTCTAAATTGTTTTTAGCTGTCAGGTGTAACGTGCCAAATAAACACCAACAGTATTGTATACATTTATACGGTAAAATTAACTGTCCAACAAAAATGTTTGTACTCGTTTGGATTTCTGTAGATGTTGTATTTGGTGTCCTGTATTTACTGAGCTTTGTAGTTTCTTTTAACACAGGAATTATTTTTTTGTTTTTGGTCAACTTTAAAAAAAAAAAAAATATTAAAAATTAAAATTAAATTTTCAAGTTTTCTGAGTGAATGTTGAAATATCGTGTCTTTTTTTTTTTTTTTTTCTTCCCAAGTCTCATGTTTGTTGTTTCCAATAGGATGCAACTGCTCAGTAATTACAGGCAGGCCAGAGCCAAGTATTTCATTATGATGCATTTACGTGACTCTACAGCATTCTCACGGCGGCCATTTTAACTCCCCATTAACGTTACATGGGGGAATATTTAAACGATGATATGTATCTGAATGTCTAGATTTACAACAATATAAAAATAAAAAACACATTATAAAAGTTGGGCCCAACTCTAAATATCTTGTCTCTGAGCTGGGATTTCATACAGCAGGAATCCCTCTGTATTGAGAGGTCCTGTCTAAATGTGACTCTGAGCTGGGATTTCATACAGCAGGAATCCCTCTGTATTGAGAGGTCCTGTCTAAATGTGACTCTGAGCTGGGATTTCATACAGCAGGAATCCCTCTGTATTGAGAGGTCCTGTCTAAATGTGTCTCTGAGCTGGGATTTCATACAGCGCAGGAATCACTCTGTATTGAGAGGTCCTGTCTAAATGTGTCTCTGAGCTGGGATTTCATACAGCAGGAATCCCTCTGTATTGAGAGGTCCTGTCTAAATGTGTCTCTGAGCTGGGATTTCATACAGCGCAGGAATCCCTCTGTATTGAGAGGTCCTGTCTAAATGTGACTCTGAGCTGGGATTTCATACAGCAGGAATCCCTCTGTATTGAGAGGTCCTGTCTAAATGTGTCTCTGAGCTGGGATTTCATACAGCAGGAATCCCTCTGTATTGAGAGGTCCTGTCTAAATGTGACTCTGAGCTGGGATTTCATACAGCAGGAATCCCTCTGTATTGAGAGGTCCTGTCTAAATGTGTCTCTGAGCTGGGATTTCATACAGCAGGAATCACTCTGTATTGAGAGGTCCTGTCTAAATGTGTCTCTGAGCTGGGATTTCATACAGCAGGAATCCCTCTGTATTGAGAGGTCCTGTCTAAATGTGACTCTGAGCTGGGATTTCATACAGCAGGAATCCCTCTGTATTGAGAGGTCCTGTCTAAATGTGTCTCTGAGCTGGGATTTCATACAGCAGGAATCCCTCTGTATTGAGAGGTCCTGTCTAAATGTGACTCTGAGCTGGGATTTCATACAGCAGGAATCCCTCTGTATTGAGAGGTCCTGTCTAAATGTGACTCTGAGCTGGGATTTCATACAGCAGGAATCCCTCTGTATTGAGAGGTCCTGTCTAAATGTGTCTCTGAGCTGGGATTTCATACAGCGCAGGAATCCCTCTGTATTGAGAGGTCCTGTCTAAATGTGACTCTGAGCTGGGATTTCATACAGCAGGAATCCCTCTGTATTGAGAGGTCCTGTCTAAATGTGTCTCTGAGCTGGGATTTCATACAGCGCAGGAATCACTCTGTATTGAGAGGTCCTGTCTAAATGTGTCTCTGAGCTGGGATTTCATACAGCAGGAATCCCTCTGTATTGAGAGGTCCTGTCTAAATGTGTCTCTGAGCTGGGATTTCATACAGCGCAGGAATCCCTCTGTATTGAGAGGTCCTGTCTAAATGTGACTCTGAGCTGGGATTTCATACAGCAGGAATCCCTCTGTATTGAGAGGTCCTGTCTAAATGTGTCTCTGAGCTGGGATTTCATACAGCAGGAATCCCTCTGTATTGAGAGGTCCTGTCTAAATGTGACTCTGAGCTGGGATTTCATACAGCAGGAATCCCTCTGTATTGAGAGGTCCTGTCTAAATGTGTCTCTGAGCTGGGATTTCATACAGCAGGAATCACTCTGTATTGAGAGGTCCTGTCTAAATGTGTCTCTGAGCTGGGATTTCATACAGCAGGAATCCCTCTGTATTGAGAGGTCCTGTCTAAATGTGACTCTGAGCTGGGATTTCATACAGCAGGAATCCCTCTGTATTGAGAGGTCCTGTCTAAATGTGTCTCTGAGCTGGGATTTCATACAGCAGGAATCCCTCTGTATTGAGAGGTCCTGTCTAAATGTGACTCTGAGCTGGGATTTCATACAGCAGGAATCCCTCTGTATTGAGAGGTCCTGTCTAAATGTGACTCTGAGCTGGGATTTCATACAGCAGGAATCCCTCTGTATTGAGAGGTCCTGTCTAAATGTGTCTCTGAGCTGGGATTTCATACAGCGCAGGAATCCCTCTGTATTGAGAGGTCCTGTCTAAATGTGACTCTGAGCTGGGATTTCATACAGCAGGAATCCCTCTGTATTGAGAGGTCCTGTCTAAATGTGTCTCTGAGCTGGGATTTCATACAGCGCAGGAATCACTCTGTATTGAGAGGTCCTGTCTAAATGTGTCTCTGAGCTGGGATTTCATACAGCAGGAATCCCTCTGTATTGAGAGGTCCTGTCTAAATGTGTCTCTGAGCTGGGATTTCATACAGCGCAGGAATCCCTCTGTATTGAGAGGTCCTGTCTAAATGTGACTCTGAGCTGGGATTTCATACAGCAGGAATCCCTCTGTATTGAGAGGTCCTGTCTAAATGTGTCTCTGAGCTGGGATTTCATACAGCAGGAATCCCTCTGTATTGAGAGGTCCTGTCTAAATGTGACTCTGAGCTGGGATTTCATACAGCAGGAATCCCTCTGTATTGAGAGGTCCTGTCTAAATGTGTCTCTGAGCTGGGATTTCATACAGCAGGAATCACTCTGTATTGAGAGGTCCTGTCTAAATGTGTCTCTGAGCTGGGATTTCATACAGCAGGAATCCCTCTGTATTGAGAGGTCCTGTCTAAATGTGACTCTGAGCTGGGATTTCATACAGCAGGAATCCCTCTGTATTGAGAGGTCCTGTCTAAATGTGTCTCTGAGCTGGGATTTCATACAGCAGGAATCCCTCTGTATTGAGAGGTCCTGTCTAAATGTGACTCTGAGCTGGGATTTCATATAGCAGGAATCCCTCTGTATTGAGAGGTCCTGTCTAAATGTGACTCTGAGCTGGGATTTCATACAGCAGGAATCCCTCTGTATTGAGAGGTCCTGTCTAAATGTGTCTCTGAGCTGGGATTTCATACAGCGCAGGAATCCCTCTGTATTGAGAGGTCCTGTCTAAATGTGACTCTGAGCTGGGATTTCATACAGCGCAGGAATCCCTCTGTATTGAGAGGTCCTGTCTAAATGTGACTCTGAGCTGGGATTTCATACAGCAGGAATCCCTCTGTATTGAGAGGTCCTGTCTAAATGTGACTCTGAGCTGGGATTTCATACAGCAGGAATCCCTCTGTATTGAGAGGTCCTGTCTAAATGTGTCTCTGAGCTGGGATTTCATACAGCAGGAATCCCTCTGTATTGAGAGGTCCTGTCTAAATGTGTCTCTGAGCTGGGATTTCATACAGCAGGAATCCCTCTGTATTGAGAGGTCCTGTCTAAATGTGTCTCTGAGCTGGGATTTCATACAGCGAGGAATCCCTCTGTATTGAGAGGTCCTGTCTAAATGTGTCTCTGAGCTGGGATTTCATACAGCAGGAATCCCTCTGTATTGAGAGGTCCTGTCTAAATGTGTCTCTGAGCTGGGATTTCATACAGCAGGAATCCCTCTGTATTGAGAGGTCCTGTCTAAATGTGACTCTGAGCTGGGATTTCATACAGCGCAGGAATCCCTCTGTATTGAGAGGTCCTGTCTAAATGTGTCTCTGAGCTGGGATTTCATACAGCGCAGGAATCCCTCTGTATTGAGAGGTCCTGTCTAAATGTGACTCTGAGCTGGGATTTCATACAGCAGGAATCCCTCTGTATTGAGAGGTCCTGTCTAAATGTGACTCTGAGCTGGGATTTCATACAGCAGGAATCCCTCTGTATTGAGAGGTCCTGTCTAAATGTGTCTCTGAGCTGGGATTTCATACAGCGCAGGAATCCCTCTGTATTGAGAGGTCCTGTCTAAATGTGACTCTGAGCTGGGATTTCATACAGCAGGAATCCCTCTGTATTGAGAGGTCCTGTCTAAATGTGACTCTGAGCTGGGATTTCATACAGCAGGAATCCCTCTGTATTGAGAGGTCCTGTCTAAATGTGTCTCTGAGCTGGGATTTCATACAGCAGGAATCCCTCTGTATTGAGAGGTCCTGTCTAAATGTGTCTCTGAGCTGGGATTTCATACAGCAGGAATCCCTCTGTATTGAGAGGTCCTGTCTAAATGTGTCTCTGAGCTGGGATTTCATACAGCAGGAATCCCTCTGTATTGAGAGGTCCTGTCTAAATGTGTCTCTGAGCTGGGATTTCATACAGCGCAGGAATCCCTCTGTATTGAGAGGTCCTGTCTAAATGTGTCTCTGAGCTGGGATTTCATACAGCAGGAATCCCTCTGTATTGAGAGGTCCTGTCTAAATGTGTCTCTGAGCTGGGATTTCATACAGCAGGAATCCCTCTGTATTGAGAGGTCCTGTCTAAATGTGACTCTGAGCTGGGATTTCATACAGCAGGAATCCCTCTGTATTGAGAGGTCCTGTCTAAATGTGACTCTGAGCTGGGATTTCATACAGCGCAGGAATCCCTCTGTATTGAGAGGTCCTGTCTAAATGTGACTCTGAGCTGGGATTTCATACAGCAGGAATCACTCTGTATTGAGAGGTCCTAGGAGCTGTTGAGGAGGAAAACATTATGGATCTATACTCTACTTCTACTCTTCATTGAATAAATATTTGTTTCTTTCCTGGAAACTGAACATAGCCTCTGTAGAGAACAGTCAGTCAGGGACAGAGTAAACAGTCAGTCAGTCAGGGACAGAGTAAACAGCCAGCCAAGTCAGTCAGTCAGGGACAGAATAAACAGTCAGTCAGGGACAGAGTAAACAGCCAGCCAAGTCAGTCAGGGACAGAGTAAACAGTCAGTCAGGAAGAAGTAAACAGCCAGCCCAGTCAGTCAGTCAGGGACAGAGTAAACAGCCAGCCAAGTCAGTCAGCCAGTCAGTCAGGGACAGAGTAAACAGTCAGTCAGCCAGTCAGTCAGGGACAGAGTAAACAGCCAGCCAAGTCAGTCAGTCAGGGACAGAATAAACAGTCAGTCAGGGACAGAGTAAACAGCCAGTCAGTCAGGGACAGAGTAAACAGCCAGCCAAGTCAGCCAGTCAGGGACAGAGTAAACAGCCAGTCAGGGACAGAGTAAACAGCCAGCCAAGTCAGTCAGTCAGGGACAGAGTAAACAGCCAGCCAGGGACAGAGTAAACAGCCAGCCAAGTCAGTCAGCCAGTCAGGGACAAAGTAAACAGCCAGCCAGGGACAGAGTAAACAGCCAGCCAGGGCAGAGTAAACAGCCAGCCAAGTCAGTCAGTCAGGGACAGAATAAACAGCCAGTCAGGGACAGAGTAAATAGCCAGTCAGTCAGGGACAGAGTAAACAGCCAGCCAGGGACAGAGTAAACAGCCAGCCCAGTCAGTCAGTCAGGGACAGAGTAAACAGCCAGCCAAGTCAGTCAGCCAGTCAGTCAGGGACAGAGTAAACAGTCAGCCAGTCAGTCAGGGACAGAGTAAACAGCCAGCCAAGTCAGTCAGTCAGGGACAGAATAAACAGTCAGTCAGGGACAGAGTAAACAGCCAGCCAAGTCAGTCAGTCAGGGACAGAATAAACAGTCAGTCAGGGACAGAGTAAACAGCCAGCCAAGTCAGTCAGGGACAGAGTAAACAGTCAGTCAGGAAGAAGTAAACAGCCAGCCCAGTCAGTCAGTCAGGGACAGAGTAAACAGCCAGCCAAGTCAGTCAGCCAGTCAGTCAGGGACAGAGTAAACAGTCAGTCAGTCAGTCAGCCAGTCAGTCAGGGACAGAGTAAACAGCCAGCCAAGTCAGTCAGTCAGGGAAAGAATAAACAGTCAGTCAGGGACAGAGTAAACAGCCAGCCAAGTCAGTCAGTCAGGGACAGAATAAACAGTCAGTCAGGGACAGAGTAAACAGTCAGCCAGTCAGTCAGGGACAGAGTAAACAGCCAGCCAAGTCAGTCAGTCAGGGACAGAGTAAACAGCCAGCCAAGTCAGTCAGTCAGGGACAGAATAAACAGTCAGTCAGGGACAGAGTAAACAGACAGTCAGTCAGGGACAGAGTAAACAGCCAGCCAAGTCAGTCAGTCAGGGACAGAGTAAACAGCCAGCCAAGTCAGTCAGTCAGGGACAGAGTAAACAGCCAGCCAGGGACAGAGTAAACAGCCAGCCAAGTCAGTCAGCCAGTCAGGGACAAAGTAAACAGCCAGCCAGGGACAGAGTAAACAGCCAGCCAGGGACAGAGTAAACAGCCAGCCAGGGCAGAGTAAACAGCCAGCCAGGGCAGAGTAAACAGCCAGCCAAGTCAGTCAGTCAGGGACAGAATAAACAGCCAGTCAGGGACAGAGTAAATAGCCAGTCAGTCAGGGACAGAGTAAACAGCCAGCCAGGGACAGAGTAAACAGCCAGCCAGGGACAGAGTAAACAGCCAGTCAGTCAGGGACAGAGTAAACAGCCAGCCAAGTCAGTCAGTCAGGGACAGAGTAAACAGCCAGCCAAGTCAGTCAGTCAGGGACAGAGTAAACAGCCAGCCAGGGACAGAGTAAACAGCCAGTCAGGGACAGAGTAAACAGCCAGTCAAGTCAGTCAGTCAGGGACAGAGTAAACAGCCAGCCAGGGACAGAGTAAACAGCCAGCCAAGTCAGTCAGTCAGGGACAGAGTAAACAGCCAGCCAGGGACAGAGTAAACAGCCAGCCAGTCAGGGACAGAGTAAACAGCCAGTCAGGGACAGAGTAAACAGCCAGCCAGTCAGGGACAGAGTAAACAGCCAGCCAGTCAGGGACAGAGTAAACAGCCAGTCAGGGACAGAGTAAACAGCCAGTCAGGGACAGAGTAAACAGCCAGCCAGTCAGGGACAGAGTAAACAGCCAGTCAGGGACGGAGTAAACAGCCAGTCAGGGACGGAGTAAACAGCCAGTCAGGGACAGAGTAAACAGCCAGTCAGGGACAGAGTAAACAGCCAGTCAGGGACAGAGTAAACAGCCAGCCAGGGACAGAGTAAACAGCCAGCCAGGGACAGAGTAAACAGCCAGCCAGGGACAGAGTAAACAGCCAGCCAGGGACAGAGTAAACAGCCAGCCAGGGACAGAGTAAACAGTCAGTCAGCCAGTCAGGGACAGAGTAAACAGCCAGTCAGGGACAGAGTAAACAGCCAGTCAGGGACAGAGTAAACAGCCAGTCAGGGACAGAGTAAACAGCCAGTCAGGGACAGAGTAAACAGCCAGTCAGGGACAGAGTAAACAGCCAGTCAGGGACAGAGTAAACAGCCAGTCAGGGACAGAGTAAACAGCCAGCCAAGTCAGTCAGTCAGGGACAGAGTAAACAGCCAGTCAGGGACAGAGTAAACAGCCAGTCAGGGACAGAGTAAACAGCCAGCCAGGGACAGAGTAAACAGCCAGCCAGGGACAGAGTAAACAGCCAGCCAGGGACAGAGTAAACAGCCAGTCAGTCAGGGACAGAGTAAACAGCCAGTCAGGGACAGAGTAAACAGCCAGTCAAATGTAGGGCACTAAAATAGGGTGCCATTTGGGACGCAAGCGCCTCCTGCTGGTCATTACAACACACGGGAAGCATGTTGTTCAGAGCCCCTGAGTTCTCCTGGACCGGGCAACCTCGTTTCAAGGTGTTATTTATTAGTTCCAATCGTAGCAAAAATGTTTTGCAACAAAAACATGTTTCTATTGGACTAATTCAGGAAGGCCCCTCCTCCCCATTTGCTTCCGTCTGCTTTGTAGGGAATGTTCCCCCTAACCCTAACCTGATCTGGAGAAGACTAGTCCACATCAGATATCATATCTAACTACTGAACTGGAGAAGACTAGTCCACATCAGATAATATCATATCTAACTACTGATCTGGAGAAGACTAGGCCACATCAGATAATATCATATCTATCTACTGAACTGGAGAAGACTAGGCCACATCAGATAATATCATATCTAACTACTGAACTGGAGAAGACTAGTCCACATCAGATAATATCATATCTAACTACTGAACTGGAGAAGACTAGTCCACATCAGATAATATCATATCTAACTACTGAACTGGAGAAGACTAGTCCACATCAGCTAATATCATATCTAACTACTGAACTGGAGAAGACTAGTCCACATCAGATAATATCATATCTAACTACTGAACTGGAGAAGACTAGTCCACATCAGATAATATCATATCTAACTACTGAACTGGAGAAGACTAGTCCACATCAGATAATATCATATCTAACTACTGAACTGGAGAAGACTAGTCCACATCAGATAATATCATATCTAACTACTGAACTGGAGAAGACTAGTCCACATCAGATAATATCATATCTAACTACTGAACTGGAGAAGACTAGTCCACATCAGATAATATCAGATCTAACTACTGAACTGGAGAAGACTAGTCCACATCAGATAATATCATATCTAACTACTGAACTGGAGAAGACTAGGCACATCAGATAATATCATATCTAACTACTGAACTGGAGAAGACTAGTCCACATCAGATAATATCATATCTAACTACTGAACTGGAGAAGACTAGGCCACATCAGATAATATCATATCTAACTACTGAACTGGAGAAGACTAGTCCACATCAGCTAATATAATATCTAACTACTGAACTGGAGAAGACTAGTCCACATCAGATATCATATCTAACTACTGAACTGGAGAAGACTAGTCCACATCAGATAATATCATATCTAACTACTGAACTGGAGAAGACTAGTCCACATCAGATAATATCATATCTAACTACTGAACTGGAGAAGACTAGTCCACATCAGCTAATATCATATCTAACTACTGAACTGGAGAAGACTAGTCCACATCAGATAATATCAGATCTAACTACTGAACTGGAGAAGACTAGTCCACATCAGATAATATCATATCTAACTACTGAACTGGAGAAGACTAGGCACATCAGATAATATCATATCTAACTACTGAACTGGAGAAGACTAGTCCACATCAGATAATATCATATCTAACTACTGAACTGGAGAAGACTAGTCCACATCAGATAATATCATATCTAACTACTGAACTGGAGAAGACTAGTCCACATCAGATAATATCATATCTAACTACTGAACTGGAGAAGACTAGTCCACATCAGATAATATCATATCTAACTACTGAACTGGAGAAGACTAGTCCACATCAGATATCATATCTAACTACTGAACTGGAGAAGACTAGTCCACATCAGATAATATCATATCTAACTACTGAACTGGAGAAGACTAGTCCACATCAGATAATATCATATCTAACTACTGAACTGGAGAAGACTAGTCCACATCAGATAATATCATATCTAACTACTGAACTGGAGAAGACTAGTCCACATCAGATAATATCATATCTAACTACTGAACTGGAGAAGACTAGTCCACATCAGATAATATCATATCTAACTACTGAACTGGAGAAGACTAGTCCACATCAGATAATATCATATCTAACTACTGAACTGGAGAAGACTAGTCCACATCAGATAATATCATATCTAACTACTGAACTGGAGAAGACTAGTCCGCATCAGATAATATCATATCTAACTACTGAACTGGAGAAGACTAGTCCGCATCAAATAATATCATATCTAACTACTGAACTGGAGAAGACTAGTCCACATCAGCTAATATATCTAACTACTGAACTGGAGAAGACTAGTCCACATCAGCTAATATCATATCTAACTACTGAACTGGAGAAGACTAGTCCACATCAGATAATATCATATCTAACTACTGAACTGGAGAAGACTAGTCCACATCAGATAATATCATATCTAACTACTGAACTGGAGAAGACTAGTCCACATCAGCTAATATCATATCTAACTACTGAACTGGAGAAGACTAGTCCACATCAGCTAATATCATATCTAACTACTGAACTATAGAAGACTAGTCCACATCAGCTAATATCATATCTAACTACTGAACTGGAGAAGACTAGTCCACATCAGCTAATATCATATCTAACTACTGAACTATCGAAGACTACTCCACATCAGCTAATATCATATCTAACTACTGAACTGGAGAAGACTAGTCCACATCAGATAATATCATATCTACCTACTGAACTGGAGAAGACTAGTCCACATCAGCTAATATATCTAACTACTGAACTGGAGAAGACTAGTCCACATCAGCTAATATCATATCTAACTACTGAACTGGAGAAGACTAGTCCACATCAGCTAATATCATATCTAACTACTGAACTGGAGAAGACTAGTCCACATCAGATAATATCATATCTAACTACTGAACTGGAGAAGACTAGTCCACATCAGATAATATCATATCTAACTACTGAACTGGAGTAGACTAGTCCACATCAGCTAATATCATATCTAACATCTGAACTGGAGAAGACTAGTCCACATCAGCTAATATCATATCTAACTACTGAACTGGAGAAGACTAGTCCACATCAGCTAATATCATATCTAACTACTGAACTGGAGAAGACTAGTCCACATCAGCTAATATCATATCTAACTACTGAACTATAGAAGACTAGTCCACATCAGCTAATATATCTAACTACTGAACTGGAGAAGACTAGTCCGCATCAGATAATATCATATCTAACTACTGAACTGGAGAAGACTAGTCCGCATCAAATAATATCATATCTAACTACTGAACTGGAGAAGACTAGTCCACATCAGCTAATATCATATCTAACTACTGAACTGGAGAAGACTAGTCCACATCAGCTAATATCATATCTAACTACTGAACTGGAGAAGACTAGTCCACATCAGCTAATATCATATCTAACTACTGAACTGGAGAAGACTAGTCCACATCAGATAATATCATATCTAACTACTGAACTGGAGAAGACTAGTCCACATCAGATAATATCATATCTAACTACTGAACTATAGAAGACTAGTCCACATCAGCTAATATCATATCTAACTACTGAACTGGAGAAGACTAGTCCACATCAGCTAATATCATATCTAACTACTGAACTATCGAAGACTAGTCCACATCAGCTAATATCATATCTAACTACTGAACTGGAGAAGACTAGTCCACATCAGATAATATCATATCTAACTACTGAACTGGAGAAGACTAGTCCACATCAGCTAATATCATATCTAACTACTGAACTGGAGAAGACTAGTCCACATCAGCTAATATCATATCTAACATCTGAACTGGAGAAGACTAGTCCACATCAGCTAATATCATATCTAACTACTGAACTGGAGAAGACTAGTCCACATCAGCTAATATCATATCTAACTACTGAACTGGAGAAGACTAGTCCACATCAGCTAATATCATATCTAACTACTGAACTGGAGTAGACTAGTCCACATCAGCTAATATCATATCTAACTACTGAACTGGAGAAGACTAGTCCACATCAGCTAATATCATATCTAACTACTGAACTGGAGAAGACTAGTCCACATCAGATAATATCATATCTAACTACTGAACTGGAGAAGACTAGTCCATTCCCGTTGGTAAGACACACCAACCCACTTGCTCCCAAAATAAATGAAGCAAATTCGGTTTTGAACACAGGAAATGGTTTGTTCCAATAGATTCTGTGAAGTTCCCAAATGCTCAGATTGCTGTTGATCTGGTCATTATCCCCAGACGGCGTAAACAGTCTTCACGGTGCGATGAGGCGATTATACACAAGAGGAAGAGATATGATTTAATTTAATAAATATGCATCAAACCAGGACAGTCATCAGAGTTAGAAACATCGCTGTGTTTGATTATCTCCTCACTGGTTGTGGACAATTTCCTGTTTGATCCTAAAGAAATGTTTGAAAAGCCTGGACAACAAAATGAGGATTTCACTGGGGAGGGTTTTTTTTTGTATCTGTTGTCATTCTCAGTAAATAAAGGAGAGCGGTTATCCAATCAGAAAAGACCTGGCAAACTGGGTCTGTTTAGTTCAACATCCTGGTGTAAAAATACATCAAACTCTGATTGGCTGTTTTCAAACTGCACCATCGTGAAACACTTCTTTAAAGTTAAATCCACTAAAGAGGAACAACGGGTAAATACTGAAGAACATGCTCATCCCCAGAATATTTATACGCGTCTGTTTTCACAGGATGAAGCTGAGAACATCAACAATATGGAACACTATAGAACACTATAGAACACTGTAACAATATGGAACACTATAGAACACTATAACAATATGGAACACTAACAAAATGGAACACTATAGAACACTAAAACGATATGGAACACTATAGAACACTGTAACAATATGGAACACTTTAGAACACTAAAACGATATGGAACACTGTAACAATATGGAACACTGTAACAATATGGAACACTATAGAACACTAACAATATGGAACACTGTAACAATATGGAACACTATAGAACACTAACAATATGTAACACTGTAACAATATGTAACACTATAGAACACTTAAACAATATGGAACACTGTAACAATATGGAACACTATAGAACACTATAACAATATGGAACACTAACAAAATGGAACACTATAGAACACTAAAACGATATGGAACACTATAGAACACTGTAACAATATGGAACACTATAGAACACTAAAACGATATGGAACACTGTAACAATATGGAACACTGTAACAATATGGAACACTATAGAACACTAACAATATGGAACACTGTAACAATATGGAACACTATAGAACACTAACAATATGGAACACTGTAACAATATGTAACACTATAGAACACTTAAACAATATGGAACACTGTAACAATATGGAACACTGTAACAATATGGAACACTATAGAACACTAAAACAATATGGAACACTGTAACAATATGGAACACTGTAACAATATGGAACACTATAGAACACTAACAATATGGAACACTGTAACAATATGGAACACGGTAACAATATGGAACACTAAAACAATATGGAACACTGTAACAATATGGAACACTAACAATATGGAACACTATAGAACACTATAACAATATGGAAAACGGTAACAATATGGAACACTATAGAACACTAAAACAATATGTAACACTATAGAACACTATAACAATATGGAACACTATAGAACACTAAAACGATATGGAACACTGTAACAATATGGAACACTGTAACAATATGGAACACTATAGAACACTAACAATATGGAACACTAACAATATGGAACACTGTAACAATATGGAACACTATAGAACACTAACAATATGGAACACTGTAACAATATGGAACACTATAGAACACTGTAACAATATGGAACACTAACAATATGGAACACTATAGAACACTAAAACAATATGGAACACTAACAATATGGAACACTATAGAACACTGTTAACAATATGGAACACTAACAATATGGAACACTGTAACAATATGGAACACTGTAACAATATGGAACACTATAGAACACTATAACAATATGGAACACTATAGAACACTGTAACAATATGGAACACTATAACAATATGGAACACTAACAATATGGAACACTATAGAACACTAAAAATATGGAACACTGTAACAATATGGAACACTATAGAACACTAAAACAATATGGAACCCTAACAATATGGAACACTAACAATATGGAACACTGTAACAATATGGAACACTAACAATATGGAACACTGTAACAATATGGAACACTGTAACAATATGGAACACTGTAACAATATGGAACACTTTAACAATATGGAACACTGTAACAATATGGAACACTATAGAACACTGTAACAATATGGAACACTATAACAATATGGAACACTATAGAACACTGTAACAATATGGAACACTGTAACAATATGGAACACTATAGAACACTGTAACAATATGGAACACTATAACAATATGGAACACTGTTAATAACAATATGGAAGAAAATGAAACGTATTCTAGAAGAACCAATATCCCTCCCTAGAAAAACACAACCTTCTGGAACAATCCTTGGATAGCTTTTCACAATCCACTGATAAATGGGTCCACATGGGGAGACTAAAGGCATAGAAACCATAAATGACTTGATAATAAGAAATACATTTATTTCCATGACTGCAGTAAAAAAAAAAAAGCCATTTTGGACTGACCAATGTAGATATTTTCAAATACTGTACATCCAACTTAAACGTTTTACATCAGAGAATTTCAATGTTTAAATATTGTGGACATGAGAGCCATCTTGAAGGGAATCCTATTTGAGAAGAGAAAATGATATTCATATATAGGTCAGCTATACAAAAACTTACAGAGATCCTATCCAACTGACTATCTCTTTTAGATAGAAATATAAACTACTGGAAACGAGCTTTAAGAAGAACTGATGTCGGCACAAGACGGAGGGAATGATGGAACATAACTGAAGAGATTACAGTTCATGAGAACGTACGCTTAATCCAGTATAAATTTAATGTTTAAAATGTTTTATACAAGAGACAAAATTCACAAATTGTACAGAACAACGACAGAGTCGTGTCTGAAGAGTAAAACTACCAATGACTCAATAATCCATGTCTTCTCGGGAAATGTTATAAAGTCCAAAAGTTACGGGCGGAGATGGAAAGATGGCTGCCAGAAGTGTTACAATTGTCAATTTACTTTAAATTCGTCTGTCTGCATATATCAAGACATGGCATATGAGGATGCAGTGAGAAATCCCGATGGGTTGGACAATACTTTTCTCATCAATTATCTTAAAAAAAAATGTTTACCTAAAAAATGTAAATCAACTTCTGCTGTTCAGGCAACAGAAAGGGCAAATGATTTCAAAACGTGTAAAGTTTGTGGGTGATGGAGAGAAACAAAATGGTGCCGTTTGAGGCCATGTGGTGAAAAATGATACAGGAGCTGGAGAGAAGGGTGGGGGATAGTGGGTCTGGGGAGGAGGGATATAGGGGTGGGGAGGAGGGATATAGGGGTGGGGAGGAGGGATATAGGGGTGGGGGATTGGTCTGGGGAGGAGGGATATAGGGGTGGGGAGGAGGGATATAGGGGTGGGGAGGAGGGATATAGGGGTGGGGAGGAGGGATATAGGGGTGGGGAGGAGGGATATAGGGGAGGAGGGATAGTGGGTCTGGGGAGGAGGGATATAGGGGTGGGGAGGAGGGATATAGGGTGGGGGATAGTGGGTCTGGGGAGGAGGGATATAGGGGTGGGGAGGAGGGATATAGGGGTGGGGAGGAGGGATATAGGGGTGGGGAGGAGGGATATAGGGGTGGGGGATAGTGGGTCTGGGGAGGAGGGATATAGGGGTGGGGAGGAGGGATATAGGGGTGGGGAGGAGTTATATAGGGGTGGGGAGGAGGGATATAGGGGTGGGGGATAGTGGGTCTGGGGAGGAGGGATATAGGGGTGGGGAGGAGGGATATAGAGGTGGGGAGGAGGGATATAGGGGTGGGGAGGAGTTATATAGGGGTGGGGAGGAGGGATATAGGGGTGGGGGGATAGTGGGTCTGGGGAGGAGGGATATAGGGGTGGGGAGGAGGGATATAGGGGTGGGGAGGAGGGATATAGGGGTGGGGGATAGTGGGTCTGGGGAGGAGGGATATAGGGGTGGGGAGGAGGGATATAGAGGTGGGGAGGAGGGATATAGGGGTGGGGAGGAGGGATATAGGGGTGGGGAGGAGTTATATAGGGGTGGGGAGGAGGGATATAGGGGTGGGGGATAGTGGGTCTGGGGAGGAGGGATATAGGGGTGGGGAGGAGAGATATAGGGGTGGGGGATAGTGGGTCTTGGGAGGAGTGATATAGGGGTGGAGGATAGTGGGTCTGGGGAGGAGGGATATAGGGGTGGGGAGGAGAGATATAGGGGTGGGGGATAGTGGGTCTGGGGAGGAGGGATATAGGGGTGGAGGATAGTGGGTCTGGGGAGGAGTGATATAGGGGTGGGGAGGAGGGATATAGGGGTGGGGAGGAGGGATATAGGGGTGGGGGATAGTGGGTCTGGGGAGGAGTGATATAGGGGTGGGGGATAGTGGGTCTGGGGAGGAGGGATATAGGGGTGGGTCTGGGGAGGAGGGATATAGGGGTGGGGAGGAGAGATATAGGGGTGGGGAGGAGGGATATAGGGGTGGGGAGGAGGGATATAGGGGTGGGTCTGGGGAGGAGGGATATAGGGGTGGGGAGGAGGGATATAGGGGTGGGGAGGAGGGATATAGGGGTGGGGGATAGTGGGTCTGGGGAGGAGTGATATAGGGGTGGGGAGGAGTGATATAGGGGTGGGGAGGAGGGATATAGGGGTGGGGAGGAGGGATATAGGGGTGGGGAGGAGGGATATAGGGGTGGGGAGGAGGGATATAGGGGTGGGGAGGAGGGATATAGGGGTGGGTCTGGGGAGGAGGGATATAGGGGTGGGGGATAAGAGGTCACTACGTCGGTCGTTTGTATCTGTATGTTTTTGTATCGTTGATAAAATATCCAATAAAATCTCCTATAAAACAATATGAATCAGTCTTGTTGAGTGCTTCTACGAGAACAGTTGTTGACTGGACTTTAAAAGCAGCAGGGCTTTGAAGCCTCAGCTTTAATGGGCTCTGTACCATTTGGGACTCTGCGTTTTGTTCGGCGTTACTTCCTCTCAGTCACAAGAGATGTCATTTCCTCTCAGTCACAGAGATGTCATTTCCTCTCAGTCACAAGAGATGTCATTTCCTCTCAGTCACAAGAGATGTCATTTCCTCTCAGTCACAAGAGATGTCATTTCCTCTCAGTCACAAGAGATGTCATTTCCTCTCGGTCACAGAGATGTCATTTCCTCTCGGTCACAGAGATGTCATTTCCTCTCGGTCACAGAGATGTCATTTCCTCTCGGTCACAGAGATGTCATTTCCTCTCAGTCACAGAGATGTCATTTCCTCTCAGTCACAAGAGATGTAATTTCCTCTCAGTCACAGAGATGTAATTTCCTCTCAGTCACAGAGATGTCATTTCCTCTCGGTCACAGAGATGTAATTTCCTCTCGGTCACAGAGATGTCATTTCCTCTCAGTCACAAGAGATGTCATTTCCTCTCAGTCACAAGAGATGTCATTTCCTCTCAGTCACAGAGATGTCATTTCCTCTCAGTCACAGAGATGTCATTTCCTCTCAGTCACAAGAGATGTCATTTCCTCTCAGTCACAGAGATGTAATTTCCTCTCAGTCACAGAGATGTCATTTCCTCTCAGTCACAGAGATGTCAGGAGCCCAGGCGAGATGGGAGGTTGGGGGTGAGGATTACGTTCAGAAGGCACTAACTGGGAGGAAGCTAATGGAACCATGCTGGAGAGAGAGAGAGAGGCAGATCAGAGCCCCTAATGTCCCACTGGAGTCCCAGTCTCCACCAGCAGGGGGAGCTATTGGGGGGGGGTTGAGCCGATTAACTACTGAACAACGCAGGTATCCCATCCACCGTCTGGAGCGGGAGCCTTGGCGTCCAGCATTGGCTCTGAGGTGTGGGTGCCGTCCAGTGTGGTTTGAGATGAGGCCCCTACTCCCTCGCGAAGGGTCAGATCTCTGCCAGCGTGACCCGGAAGCAGTCCGCTGACCTCGCGATGGACAGGGTGAAGGTGTCCTCGTTGGAATAGTGGTCTATGATACTGTCATTCATGTTCACCAGGATCCTGAAAAAAATTACATTTAAAAAACATCTGTACAAGCATAGAGGAATGACTCGCCCTCTGTTGTTCTGGAATGACTCACCCTCTGTTGTTCTGGAATGACTCACCCTCTGTTGTTCTGGAACGACTCACCCTCTGTTGTTCTGGAATGACTCACCCTCTGTTGTTCTGGAACGACTCACCCTCTGTTGTTCTGGAACGACTCACCCTCTGTTGTTCTGGAATGACTCACCCTCGGTTGTTCTGGAATGACTCACCCTCTGTTGTTCTGGAATGACTCACCCTCTGTTGTTCTGGAACGACTCGCCCTCTGTTGTTCTGGAATGACTCACCCTCTGTTGTTCTGGTAGATCTTGGTATTCTCGCGGGGTACTCCATACTTCTCTGAGATCTGTGAAAACAGTTACAGAGGATGTCACGATACGTGGCCGGTTTTATTACAGTTATCCTGGTTTCCAGTGTATCAACACTGAACAGAAATATAAACACAACATGTAAAGTGTTGGTCTCATGTTTCATGAGCTGAAATAAAAGATCCCAGAAATGTCCCATACGCACAAAAAAGATCATTTCTCTCAAATTTTGTGCACAAATTTGTTTACATCCCTGTTAGTGAGTGTTTCTCCTTTGCCAAGATAATCCATCCACCTGACAGGTGTGGCATATTAAGAAGCTGATTAAACAGCATGATCATTACACAGGTGCACCTTGTGCTGGAGGCTCTAAAATGTGCAGTTTGTAAAATGTGCACACAACACGTCACAGGTGTGTCAAGTGTTGAGGGAGCGTGCGATTGGCATGCCGACTGCAGGAATGTCCACCAGACGTGTTGCCAGATAATTTAATGTACATTTCTCTACCATAAGCCGCCTCCAATGTCGTTTTAGAGAATTTGGCAGTACGTCCAACTGGCCTCACAAACCGCAGACCACGTGTATGGCGTCGTGTGGACGAGCGGTTTGCTGATGTCAACATTGTGAACAGAGTGGTGGCGGTGGAGTTATGGTATGGGCCCCATGGTGGAGGTGTATATGGTATGGGCCCCATGGTGGCGGTGGAGTTATGGTATGGGCCCCATGGTGGAGGTGGGGTTATGGTATGGACCAGGCGTAAGCTACGGACAACGAAATCAACTGCATTTTATCCGATGGCAATTTGAATACGCAGAGATACCGTGATGAGATCCTGAGGCCCCGTTGTCGTGCCGTTCATCCACCACCATCACCCCACACTTCAGCATGATAATGCACGGCCCCCATGTCACAAGGATCTGTACACAATTCCTGGAAGCTGAAAATGTCCCAGTTCTTCCATGGCCTGCATAGTCACCAGACATGTCACCCATTGAGCATGTTTGGGATGCTCTGGATGTTCCAGTTCCCGCCAATATCCAGCAACTTCGCACAGCCATTGAAGAGGAGTGGGACGACATTCCATAGACCACATCTCCCGGGTGGCGCAGTGGTCTAAGGCTGTGCCACTACAGATCCTGGTTCGAGTCCAGGCTCTGTCGCAGCCGGCCGTGACCGGGAGACCCATGGGGCGGCGCACAATTTGCCCGGCGTCGTCCGGGTTAGGGGCGGGTTTGTCCGGCAGGGATGTTCTTGTCCCACCGCGCTCTAGCGACTCCTGTGGCGGGCCGGGCGCAGTGCACGCTGACACCATCACCAGGTGTACGGTGTTTCCTCCGACACATTGGTGCGGCCGGCTTCCGGGTTAAGCGGGCAGCGTTGTGTCAAGAAGCAGTGCGGCTTGGTTGGGTCGTGTTTTCGGAGGACGCACTGCTCTCGACCTTCGCCTCTCCCGAGTCCGTACTGGAGTTGCAGCGATGGGACAAGACTGTAACTACCAATTGGATACCAGGACATATGGGAGAAAAATGAACAATAAAAACATTCCTCAGGCCCCAATCAACAGCCTGATCAACTCTATGCGAAGGAGATGTGTCGCGCCGCATGAGGCGAATGGTGGTCACACCAGATACTGACCGGTTTTCTGATCCACGCCCCCTACCTCATTATTAAGGTATCTCTGACCAACAGATTCATATCCTGTAATCCCAGTCATGTGAAATCCATAGATTACGGCCTAATTAATTAATTTCAATTGACTGATTTCCTGATATGAACTGTAACTCGGAAATATGTTTACTATTGTTGCGTGTTGCGATTATATTTTTTAGTTGTACTTACTGCTTCCAGCAAGGCCATCAGAGTGGGAGACTTCAACATCAGAGCATCAAACACCTCATCTGATTCCTTCCTCACATACAGCAGGACTGTAGACACGGGGAATAGAGAGGACGTATTATGGTCAATAAGGCTTGACACAGTTAGTTTGTTGATTTACAGAAAACCAATTCAGATGTCATTTGAGTAGGCTTGAAACAAACATGGACATTTTCTTTATTACAGGAGACGTGACTGATGTTCCCTGTAGAGAGGAGACGTGACTGATGTTCCCTGTAGAGAGGAGACGTGACTGATGTTCCCTGTAGAGAGGAGACGTGACTGATGTTCCCTGTAGAGAGGAGACGTGACTGATGTTCCCTGTAGAGAGGAGACGTGACTGATGTCCCCTGTAGAGAGGAGACGTGACTGATCCTCTCCTGTAGAGAGGAGACGTGACTGATGTTCCCTGCAGAGAGGAGACGTGACTGATGTTCCCTGTAGAGAGGAGACGTGACTGATGTTCCCTGCAGAGAGGAGACGTGACTGATGTTCCCTGTAGAGAGGAGACGTGACTGATGTTCCCTGTAGAGAGGAGACGTGACTGATGTTCCCTGCAGAGAGGAGACGTGACTGATGTTCCCTGCAGAGAGGAGACGTGACTGATGTTCCCTGCAGAGAGGAGACGTGACTGATGTTCCCTGTAGAGAGGAGACGTGACTGATGTTCCCTGTAGACAGGGAGACGTGACTGATGTTCCCTGTAGAGAGGAGACGTGACTGATGTTCCCTGTAGAGAGGAGACGTGACTGATGTTCCCTGTAGAGAGGAGACGTGACTGATGTTCCCTGTAGAGAGGAGACGTGACTGATGTTCCCTGTAGAGAGGAGACGTGACTGATGTTCCCTGTAGAGAGGAGACGTGACTGATGTTCCCTGTAGAGAGGAGACGTGACTGATGTTCCCTGTAGACAGGGAGACGTGACTGATGTTCCCTGTAGAGAGGAGACGTGACTGATGTTCCCTGCAGAGAGGAGACGTGACTGATGTTCCCTGTAGACAGGGAGACGTGACTGATGTTCCCTGTAGACAGGGAGACGTGACTGTCGTTATGACAACCACCCACCTCTCTTCCGGGTTTCTGGTTTGAAGTGTTTGGCAGGAGGAGGCGAACAGACGTGCTCCTCATCAGGCCGTGCCACCCTCTTCATCGCGACGCCCCTGAAACACAGGAAGACATCAACAGTGGGAACGAACAGCCAACAGGATAGGATAGGATAATAGGATCCCATTTAAGGGTTTTAAACAGCAGCCAAATCCAGCAGCTCTAACTCCTCATCAGTCCTTTAAACGCTGTAAATGCAGACCAACTAGTGAGAAATAGTCACAGCATTGAGGAGGATTTCATTACACGCTGTTTTAAATAGAGACCTACATCAGAACGTGGCCATTATGTCACCATGGAAACGTGGCCATTACGTCTCCATGGAAACACACGGCAGCTTATCGAAGCAGCCACTGGAATGTGTGGATTTGATATTCTTCCTACCCTCTCTATCCAACCCTCTCTCTACCCTCTCTCCTGCCCTCTCTCCTGCCCTCTCTCCGACCCTCTCTTCTACCCTCTCTATCCAACCCTCTCTCCTACCCTCTCTCCAACCCCTCTCTCCTACCCCTCTCTCCTACCCCCTCTCCTACCCTTCTCTCATACTCTCCTTTCTCCTACCCTCTCCAACCCTCTCTCCTACCCTCTCTCCTACCTTCTCTGCTACCCTCTCTGCTACACTTCTCTCCAACCCTCCTCACTACTACCCTTCTCTCCTACCCTCTCTCCTACCCTCCTCTCTCCTACCCTCTCCTACCCTCCCCTCTCCTACCCTTCTCTCCTACCTTCTCTCCTACCCTCTCTCCTACCCTCTCTACTACCCTCTCTACTACCCTCTCTCCTACCCTCTCTCCAACCCTCTCTCCTACCCTCTCTCCAACCCTCTCTCCTACCCTCTCTTCTGCCCTCTCTCCTACCCTCTCCTACCCTCCTCTCTCCTACCCTCTCTCATACCCTCTCTCCTGCCCTCTCTCCTACCCTCCTCTCTCCTACCCTCTCTCCAACCCTCTCTCCTGCCCTCTCTCCTACCCTCTCTCCTACCCTCCTCTCTCCTACCCTCTCCCCTACCCTCCTCTCTTCTACCCTCTCTCCTACCCTCCTCTCTCCAACCCTCCTCTCTCCTATCCTCCCCTCTCCTACCCTCCTCTCCCCTACCCTCCTCTCTTCTACCCTCTCTCCTACCCCTCTCTCCTACCCTCCTCTCTTCTACCCTCTCTCCAACCCTCTCTCCTACCCTCCTCTCTCCTACCCCCCCCTACCCTCCTCTCTTCTACCCTCTCTCCAACCCTCCTCTCTCCTGCCCTCTCTCCTACCCTCCTCTCTCCTACCCTCTCCTACCCTCCTCTCTCCTACCCTCTCTCCTACCCTCCTCTCTCCTACCCTCTCTCCTACCCTCCTCCTCTCTCCTACCCTCTCCCCTACCCTCCTCTCTCCTACCCTCCTCTCTCCTACCCTCCTCTCTCCTACCCTCCTCTCTCCTACCCTCCTCTCTCCTACCCTCTCTCCTACCCTCCTCTCTCCTACCCTCCTCTCTCCTACCCTCCTCTCTCCTACCCTCTCCTACCCTCCCCTCTCCTACCCTTCTCTCCTACCTTCTCTCCTACCCTCTCTCCTACCCTCTCTCCAACCCTCCTCTCTCCTACCCTCTCTCCTACCCTCTCTTCAACCTTCTCTCCTACATGAAATCTTATTAAAATGTGTTCGTGTACAACCCCAGGAAGACTACGACACCTGTTTTTAATATTTTCTGTCAAGCGAGCACTTAGATATGGTCATTTTAACCTTTTCATAAATTCATAGAGTGTTTGGGAATGACGTAGAGTAAGGTTTTGTGAATGTAGAGTGAGAAAGTGGTCGTGCGTTTGGACAATTAAGACACTGCAGTAAATAAACCTTAATAAAAATATCTGTCTCGTCCAGGACCGGAGTCTACTGCAGACCGGTGGTTCATAGCCAATCAGAGCTACAGTAGGTCTATATGCAAATTAGCCATATGCCACACAAGCCTGTCATCATTCACTATGAACTGGACTGTGTGTTTACAGGCAGTAGGACCTGCCATCATTCACTATGAACTGGACTGTGTGTTTACAGGCAGTAGGGCCTGTCATAATTCACTATGAACTGGACTGTGTTTACAGGCAGTAGGACCTGTCATCATTCACTATGAACTGGACTGTGTGTTTACAGGCAGTAGGACCTGCCATCATTCACTATGAACTGGACTGTGTGTTTACAGTAGGACCTGCCATCATTCACTATGAACTGGACTGTGTGTTTACAGGCAGTAGGACCTGTCATCATTCACTATGAACTGGACTGTGTGTTTACAGGCAGTAGGACCTGCCATCATTCACTATGAACTGGACTGTGTGTTTACAGGCAGTAGGACCTGCCATCATTCACTATGAACTGGACTGTGTGTTTACAGGCAGTAGGACCTGCCATCATTCACTATGAACTGGACTGTGTGTTTACAGGCAGTAGGACCTGCCATCATTCACTATGAACTGGACTGTGTGTTTACAGTAGGACCTGCCATCATTCACTATGAACTGGACTGTGTGTTTACAGTAGGACCTGTCATCATTCACTATGAACTGGACTGTGTTTACAGGCAGTAGGACCTGTTATCATTCACTATGAACTGGACTGTGTGTTTACAGGCAGTAGGACCTGCCATCATTCACTATGAACTGGACTGTGTGTTTACAGGCAGTAGGACCTGCCATCATTCACTATGAACTGGACTGTGTGTTTACAGGCAGTAGGGCCTGTCATAATTCACTATGAACTGGACTGTGTGTTTACAGGCAGTAGGGCCTGTCATAATTCACTATGAACTGGACTGTGTTTACAGGCAGTAGGACCTGCCATCATTCACTATGAACTGGACTGTGTTTACAGGCAGTAGGACCTGCCATCATTCACTATGAACTGGACTGTGTGTTTACAGGCAGTAGGACCTGCCATCATTCACTATGAACTGGACTGTGTGTTTACAGGCAGTAGGACCTGCCATCATTCACTATGAACTGGACTGTGTGTTTACAGGCAGTAGGACCTGCCATCATTCACTATGAACTGGACTGTGTTTACAGGCAGTAGGACCTGCCATCATTCACTATGAACTGGACTGTGTTTACAGGCAGTAGGACCTGTCATCATTCACTATGAACTGGACTGTGTGTTTACAGGCAGTAGGGCCTGCCATCATTCACTATGAACTGGACTGTGTGTTTACAGTAGAGTAGCCAGTCTTACTGTATGGTGTATTACAGTAGAGTAGCCAGTCTTACTGTATGGTGTATTATAGTAGAGTAGCAAGTCTTACTGTATGGTGTATTACAGTAGAGTAGCCAGCCTTACTGTATGGTGTATTACAGTAGAGTAGCAAGTCTTACTGTATGGTGTATTACAGTAGAGTAGTCAGCCTTACTGTATGGTGTATTACAGTAGAGTAGCAAGTCTTACTGTATGGTGTATTACAGTAGAGTAGCAAGTCTTACTGTATGGTGTATTACAGTAGAGTAGCCAGTCTTACTGTATGGTGTATTACAGTAGAGTAGCCAGTCTTACTGTATGGTGTATTACAGTAGAGTAGCCAGCCTTATAGTAGAGTAGCCAGTCTTACTGTATGGTGTATTACAGTAGAGTAGCCAGCCTTACTGTATGGTGTATTACAGTAGAGTAGCCAGCCTTACTGTATGGTGTATTACAGTAGAGTAGCCAGTCTTACTGTATGGTGTATTACAGTAGAGTAGCCAGCCTTACTGTATGGTGTATTACAGTAGAGTAGCCTGCCTTACTGTATGGTGTATTACAATAGAGTAGCCAGTCTTACTGTATGGTGTATTACAGTAGAGTAGCCAGCCTTACTGTATGGTGTATTACAGTAGAGTAGCCAGCCTTACTGTATGGTGTATTACAGTAGAGTAGCCAGTCTGCATGGTGTATTACAGTAGAGTAGCCAGTCTTACTGTATGGTGTATTACAGTAGAGTAGCCAGTCTTACTGTATGGTGTATTATAGTAGCCAGCCTTACTGTATGGTGTATTACAGTAGAGTAGCCAGTCTTACTGTATGGTGTATTATAGTAGCCAGTCTAACTGTATGGTGTATTACAGTAGAGTAGCCAGTCTTACTGTATGGTGTATTATAGTAGAGTAGCCAGTCTTACTGTATGGTGTATTACAGTAGAGTAGCCAGCCTTACTGTATGGTGTATTACAGTAGAGTAGCCAGTCTTACTGTATGGTGTATTACAGTAGAGTAGCCAGTCTTACTGTATGGTGTATTACAGTAGAGTAGCCAGCCTTACTGTATGGTGTATTATAGTAGAGTAGCCAGTCTTACTGTATGGTGTATTACTGTGGTATTCTGGGCGCAGTAACTGCAGTAGACTGTGGTATTCTGGACGCAGTAACTGCAGTAGACTGTGGTATTCTGGACGCAGTAACTGCAGTAAAACTGTGGTATTCTGGACGCAGTAACTGCAGTAGACTGTGGTATTCTGGACGCAGTAACTGCAGTAAAACTGTGGTATTCTGGACGCAGTAACTGCAGTAGACTGTGGTATTCTGGACGCAGTAACTGCAGTAGACTGTGGTATTCTGGACGCAGTAACTGCAGTAGACTGTGGTATTCTGGACGCAGTAACTGCAGTAGACTGTGGTATTCTGGACGCAGTAACTGCAGTAGACTGTGGTATTCTGGACGCAGTAACTGCAGTAGACCATGGTATTCTGGACGCAGTAACTGCAGTAGACTGGTATTCTGGACGCAGTAACTGCAGTAGACTGTGGTATTCTGGACGCAGTAACTGCAGTAAACTGTGGTATTCTGGATGCAGTAACTGCAGTAAAACTGTGGTATTCTGGACGCAGTAACTGCAGTAGACTGTGGTATTCTGGGCGCAGTAACTGCAGTCGACTGTGGTATTCTGGACGCAGTAACTGCAGTAGACCATGGTATTCTGGACGCAGTAACTGCAGTAGACTGGTATTCTGGACGCAGTAACTGCAGTAGACCATGGTATTCTGGAAGCAGTAACTACAGTAGACTGGTATTCTGGACGCAGTAACTGCAGTAGACTGTGGTGTTCTGGACGCAGTAACTGCAGTAGACTGTGGTATTCTGGACGCAGTAACTGCAGTAGACTGGTATTCTGGACGCAGTAACTGCAGTAGACTGTGGTGTTCTGGACGCAGTAACTGCAGTAGACTGTGGTATTCTGGACGCAGTAACTGCAGTAGACTGGTATTCTGGACGCAGTAACTGCAGTAGACTGTGGTGTTCTGGACGCAGTAACTGCAGTAGACTGGTATTCTGGACGCAGTAATTGCAGTAGACTGTGGTATTCTGGACGCAGTAACTGCAGTAGACTGTGGTATTCTGGACGCAGTAACTGCAGTAGACTGTGGTATTCTGGACGCAGTAACTGCAGTAGACTGGTATTCTGGACGCAGTAACTGCAGTAGAATGTGGTATTCTGGACGCAGTAACTGTAGTAGACTGTGGTATTCTGGACGCAGTAACTGCAGTCGACTGTGGTATTCTGGGCGCAGTAACTGCAGTAGACTGTGGTATTCTGGATGCAGTAACTGCAGTAAAACTGTGGTATTCTGGACGCAGTAACTGCAGTAGACTGTGGTATTCTGGACGCAGTAACTGCAGTAAACTGTGGTATTCTGGACGCAGTAACTGCAGTAGACCATGGTATTCTGGACGCAGTAACTGCAGTAGACTGGTATTCTGGACGCAGTAACTGCAGTAGACTGTGGTATTCTGGACGCAGTAACTGCAGTAGACTGTGGTATTCTGGACGCAGTAACTGCAGTAGACTGTGGTATTCTGGACGCAGTAACTGCAGTCGACTGTGGTATTCAGGCGCAGTAACTGCAGTAGACTGTGGTATTCTGGATGCAGTAACTGCAGTAAAACTGTGGTATTCTGGACGCAGTAACTGCAGTAGACTGTGGTATTCTGGACGCAGTAACTGCAGTCGACTGTGGTATTCAGGGCGCAGTAACTGCAGTAGACTGTGGTATTCTGGATGCAGTAACTGCAGTAAAACTGTGGTATTCTGGACGCAGTAACTGCAGTAGACTGTGGTATTCTGGACGCAGTAACTGCAGTAGACTGTGGTATTCTGGATGCAGTAACTGCAGTAGACTGGTATTCTGGACGCAGTAACTGCAGTAAACTGTGGTATTCTGGACGCAGTAACTGCAGTCGACTGTGGTATTCTGGGCGCAGTAACTGCAGTAAACTGTGGTATTCTGGACGCAGTAATTGCAGTAGACTGTGGTATTCTGGACGCAGTAATTGCAGTAGACTGTGGTATTCTGGATGCAGTAACTGCAGTAGACTGTGGTATTCTGGACGCAGTAATTGCAGTAGACTGTGGTATTCTGGATGCAGTAACTGCAGTAGACTGGTATTCTGGACGTAGTAACTGCAGTAGACTGTGGTATTCTGGACGCAGTAACTGCAGTAGACTGTGGTATTCTGGACGCAGTAACTGCAGTAAACTGTGGTATTCTGGACGCAGTAATTGCAGTAGACTGGTATTCTGGACGCAGTAACTGCAGTAAACTGTGGTATTCTGGACGCAGTATTTGCAGTGTTCTACAGTTGAACTGCACTGTAACTGCAACCTTTTTTCGTAAGGGTGAAGTTGAATTCACCTGCACTTACCCTTCCCTCCCCATCTATCCACTTACCCTTCCCTCTCCATCTATACAGCTACACTTACCCTTCCCTCTCCATCTATACAGCTACACTTACCCTTCCCTCCCCATCTATACAGCTACACTTACCCTTCCCTCTCCATCTATACAGCTACACTTACCCTTCCCTCTCCATCTATACAGCTACACTTACCCTTCTCTCCCCATCTATACAGCTACACTTACCCTTCCCTCCCCATCTATACAGCTACACTTACCCTTCCCTCCCCATCTATACAGCTACACTTACCCTTCCCTCCCCATCTATACAGCTACACTTACCCTTCCCTCTCCATCTATACAGCTACACTTACCCTTCCCTCTCCATCTATACAGCTACACTTACCCTTCCCTCTCCATCTATACAGCTACACTTACCCTTCCCTCCCCATCTATACAGCTACACTTACCCTTCCCTCTCCATCTATACAGCTACACTTACCCTTCCCTCCCCATCTATACAGCTACACTTACCCTTCCCTCTCCATCTATACAGCTACACTTACCCTTCCCTCTCCATCTATACAGCTACACTTACCCTTCCCTCTATTAGAACTATACAGCTACACTTACCCTTCCCTCTCCATCTATACAGCTACACTTACCCTTCCCTCTCTATTAGAACTATACAGCTACACTTACCCTTCCCTCCCCATCTATACAGCTACACTTACCCTTCCCTCTCCATCTATACAGCTACACTTACCCTTCCCTCTCCATCTATACAGCTACACTTACCCTTCCCTCTCCATCTATACAGCTACACTTACCCTTCCCTCCCCATCTATACAGCTACACTTACCCTTCCCTCCCCATCTATACAGCTACACTTACCCTTCCCTCTCCATCTATACAGCTACACTTACCCTTCCCTCTCCATCTATACAGCTACACTTACCCTTCTCTCTCCATCTATACAGCTACACTTACCCTTCCCTCTCCATCTATACAGCTACACTTACCCTTCCCTCTCCATCTAAACAGCTACACTTACCCTTCCCTCTCCATCTATACAGCTACACTTACCCTTCCCTCTCCATCTATACAGCTACACTTACCCTCTCCCATCTATACAGCTACACTTACCCTTCCCTCTCCATCTATACAGCTACACTTACCCTTCCCTCTCCATCTATACAGCTACACTTACCCTTCCCTCTCCATCTATACAGCTACACTTACCCTTCCCTCTCCATCTATACAGCTACACTTACCCTTCCCTCTCCATCTATACAGCTACACTTACCCTTCCCTCTCCATCTATACAGCTACACTTACCCTTCCCTCTCCATCTATACAGCTACACTTACCCTTCCCTCTCCATCTATACAGCTACACTTACCCTTCCCTCCACCATCTATACAGCTACACTTACCCTTCCCTCTCCATCTATACAGCTACACTTACCCTTCCCTCTCCATCTATACAGCTACACTTACCCTTCCCTCTCCATCTATACAGCTACACTTACCCTTCCCTCTCCATCTAAACAGCTACACTTACCCTTCCCTCTCCATCTATACAGCTACACTTACCCTTCCCTCTCCATCTATACAGCTACACTTACCCTTCCCTCCCCATCTATACAGCTACACTTACCCTTCCCTCTCCATCTATACAGCTACACTTACCCTTCCCTCTCCATCTATACAGCTACACTTACCCTTCCCTCTCCATCTATACAGCTACACTTACCCTTCCCTCCACCATCTATACAGCTACACTTACCCTTCCCTCTCCATCTATACAGCTACACTTACCCTTCCCTCTCCATTTAAACAGCTACACTTACCCTTCCCTCTCCATCTATACAGCTACACTTACCCTTCCCTCTCCATCTATACAGCTACACTTACCCTTCCCTCCCCATCTATACAGCTACACTTACCCTTCCCATCTATACAGCTACACTTACCCTTCCCTCTCCATCTATACAGCTACACTTACCCTTCCCTCTCCATCTATACAGCTACACTTACCCTTCCCTCTCCATCTATACAGCTACACTTACCCTTCTCTCTCCATCTATACAGCTACACTTACCCTTCCCTCCACCATCTATACAGCTACACTTACCCTTCCCTCCCCATCTATACAGCTACACTTACCCTTCCCTCTCTATCTATACAGCTACACTTACCCTTCCCTCTCCATCTATACAGCTACACTTACCCTTCCCTCTCCATCTATACAGCTACACTTACCCTTCCCTCCCCATCTATACAGCTACACTTACCCTTCCCTCTCCATCTATACAGCTACACTTACCCTTCCCTCTCCATCTATACAGCTACACTTACCCTTCCCTCCCCATCTATACAGCTACACTTACCCTTCCCTCTATTCTATACAGCTACACTTACCCTTCCCTCTCCATCTATACAGCTACACTTACCCTTCCCTCTCCATCTATACAGCTACACTTACCCTTCCCTCTCCATCTATACAGCTACACTTACCCTTCCCTCTCCATCTATACAGCTACACTTACCCTTCCCTCCCCATCTATACAGCTACACTTACCCTTCCCTCTATTAGAACTATACAGCTACACTTACCCTTCCCTCTCCATCTATACAGCTACACTTACCCTTCCCTCTCCATCTATACAGCTACACTTACCCTTCCCTCTCCATCTATACAGCTACACTTACCCTTCCCTCTCCATCTATACAGCTACACTTACCCTTCCCTCTCTATTAGAACTATACAGCTACACTTACCCTTCCCTCTCCATCTATACAGCTACACTTACCCTTCCCTGTCCATCTATACAGCTACACTTACCCTTCCCTCTCCATCTATACAGCTACACTTACCCTTCCCATCTATACAGCTACACTTACCCTCCCCATCTATACAGCTACACTTACCCTTCCCTCTCCATCTATACAGCTACACTTACCCTTCCCTCCCCATCTATACAGCTACACTTACCCTTCCCTCTCCATCTATACAGCTACACTTACCCTTCCCTCCCCATCTATACAGCTACACTTACCCTTCCCTCTCCATCTATACAGCTACACTTACCCTTCCCTCCCCATCTATACAGCTACACTTACCCTTCCCTCCACCATCTATACAGCTACACTTACCCTTCCCTCTCTATTAGAACTATACAGCTACACTTACCCTTCCCTCCCCATCTATACAGCTACACTTACCCTTCCCTCCCCATCTATACAGCTACACTTACCCTTCCCTCTCCATCTATACAGCTACACTTACCCTTCCCTCTCCATCTATACAGCTACACTTACCCTTCCCTCTCCATCTATACAGCTACACTTACCCTTCCCTCTCCATCTATACAGCTACACTTACCCTTCCCTCTCCATCTATACAGCTACACTTACCCTTCCCTCTCCATCTATACAGCTACACTTACCCTTCCCATCTATACAGCTACACTTACCCTTCCCTCTCCATCTATACAGCTACACTTACCCTTCCCTCTCCATCTATACAGCTACACTTACCCTTCCCTCTCCATCTATACAGCTACACTTACCCTTCCCTCCCCATCTATACAGCTACACTTACCCTTCCCTCTCCATCTATACAGCTACACTTACCCTTCCCTCTCCATCTATACAGCTACACTTACCCTTCCCTCTCCATCTATACAGCTACACTTACCCTTCCCTTCCATCTATACAGCTACACTTACCCTTCCCTCTCCATCTATACAGCTACACTTACCCTTCCCTCTCCATCTATACAGCTACACTTACCCTTCCCTCTCCATCTATACAGCTACACTTACCCTTCCCTCTCCATCTATACAGCTACACTTACCCTTCCCTCTCTATTAGAACTATACAGCTACACTTACCCTTCCCTCTCCATCTCCTCTGTGTTGAAGGCAAAGACCTAGGGGTGGACAACACAGACAGACAGATGAATCACAAGGCAAAGACCTAGGGGTGGACAACACAGACAGACAGATGAATCACAAGGCAAAGACCTAGGGGTGGACAACACAGACAGACAGATGAATCACAAGGCAAAGAGACCTAGAGGTGGACAACACAGACAGACAGATGAATCACAAGGCAAAGACCTAGGGGTGGACAACACAGACAGACAGATGAATCACAAGGCAAAGAGACCTAGGGGTGGACAACACAGACAGACAGATGAATCACAAGGCAAAGACCTAGGGGTGGACAACACAGACAGACAGATGAATCACAAGGCAAAGACCTAGGGGTGGACAACACAGACAGACAGATGAATCACAAGGCAAAGACCTAGGGGTGGACAACACAGACAGACAGATGAATCACAAGCCAAAGACCTAGGGGTGGACAACACAGACAGACAGATGAATCACAAGGCAAAGAGACCTAGGGGTGGACAACACAGACAGACAGATGGATCACAGGGCAAAGACCTAGAGGTGGACAACACAGACAGACAGATGAATCACGCTGTAAGATTGTATCTAAGATAATCACTTTCATTACCAAATGATAGAGATATTCTGGATCATTCTGGTCATTATTGACTCATGCATTTGTCTGTGTGTCACGGTGGCTGGTTTAACCGTTGTCTCCAAAAGTGTCTCTCACCTGTCCAGTCCTCTGCAGGTGCCCGAAGTTGACGTCTGGGATGAACAGGACAGGCTGGGTGTCCAGGTCAGAGAGGGACTTGAAAAACATTGTATCTGACTTCCTGTCCAACGCTGCCAGGCTCCCAGCCGTCCCTGGAACACGGGAGAGAAACAACATGCAAGGTTACTCGCGGTTAGTCTACATAGAACAACAACAAACCATCGGCACACCTACTGTCACAGGTACACAGGTGCGTAGGTTGTCACGCCCTGACCTGAGAGAGCCTTTTTTAATGTCTCTATTTAGGTTTGGTCAGGGTGTGATTTGGGTGGGCATTCTATGTCCTTTTTTTTTTCTATGTTTTTCGTATTTCTTTGTTTTGGCCTGGTATGGCTCTCAATCAGGGACAGCTGTACATCGTTGTCGCTGATTGGGAGCCATACTTAGGCAGCCTGTTTTCCTTCGGGTTTTTGTGGGTAGTTATTTCTGTTTAGTGTTTTGCACCTGACGGAACTGTTGGTCGTTTTGTAATTTTGGCTAAAAGCGTTCTCAGTAAATACATTTCATGATGAGCACTAACCACGCTGCATCTTGGTCCCCTCTTTCAGACGATCGTTAGTTACACAGGTACACAGGTGAGTAGGAAAAACAAATCATAAACTGAAGTCTGACGTCCAGTTGATTCAGATCCATGCAACCATCATCCACCTTCCCTGCCTGCACCAGTCTGAATGTCCCGGTTGATTCAGATCCATGCAACCATCATCCACCTTCCCTGCCTGCACCAGTCTGAATGTCCCGGTTGTCGTATGGATTAGACCAAAAACGAAACAGTCCTGTCAGGTGCAACTGCCACGTCCTGACCAGTATTAGGGATTATTTGTTATGGTAGTTTGGTCAGGACGTGGCAGAGGGTATTTTGTTTATGTGGTTCGGGGTAGTGGTTTAGTTAGTTCCGGGTTATGTTCTGTGTTAGTATTTCTATGTTCTTTCTGGTTAGTTGTATATCTATGTCTAGTAAATTGGGGGTTGGACTCTCAATTGGAGGCAGTTGTTTTCTCGTTGCCTCTGATTGGGAGTCCTATATATGGGTATGTGTTTGGTTTAGTGTTGGTGGGAGATTGTTTCTTGTTTTTTGCTGTGTGTTGCCTGACAAGACTGTCTAGTTCGTTTGTGTTTTTTTGTATACGTGTTTATTTTGGTTTTTCCTTCTTTGTCCGTAATAAAGAAGATGAGTGTACACTTCCCTGCTGCATTTTGGTCCTCTCCTTACGACAACCGTGACAGCAACAAACACTAAACGAGGAATAACTACCCACAAAATCCCATAGAAAAAAAACACCCCTCTTAAATAGGACCTTCAATTAGAGGCAACGAGGAGCAGCTGCTTCCAATTGAAGGTCCAACCCAATAAAACACCACATAGAAATAGACATACTAGAACTAACATAGAAATAAACTAACATAGAACATAGCCCGACAAACCCCGAAACATTCTAAACAAACACCCCCTGCCACGTCCTGACCAAACTACAATAACAAATAACCCCTTATACTGGTCAGGACGTGACACTGAACCCCTAATCATAGCTTCCTGTTGAATCCAGACAGGAACTCTCGTTACCGCAGGAGAACTTCAGGAGGTTAATAGCAACCGGTATGTTCTTTACCATTATCTCCATGGAAACTACTTATCTGACCTTTGGGCTTCATCCGGATCTGCTTCCTCTCCTCGCCACGGATTTTCCTTTCTGCTCCCTGTGGAATGGACGGGATGATTAATACCAGGGATTAGGAGGAGAGATGGAAACCTGGAATGGATGGGATGATTAATACCAGGGATTAGGAGGAGAGATGGAATGGATGGGATGATTAACACCAGGGATTAGGAGGAGAGATGGAAACCTGGAATGGAAGGGATGATTAATACCAGGGATTAGGAGGAGAGATGGAAACATGGAATGGATGGGATGATTAATACCAGGGATTAGGAGGAGAGATGGAAACATGTAATGGACGGGATGATTAATACCAGGGATTAGGAGGAGAGATGGAAACATGGAATGGATGGGATGATTAACACCAGGGATTAGGAGGAGAGATGGAAACATGGAATGGATGGGATGATTAATACCAGGGATTAGGAGGAGAGATGGTAACATGGAATGGATGGGATGATTAACACCAGGGATTGGGAGGAGAGATGGAATGGATGGGATGATTAATACCAGGGATTAGGAGGAGAGATGGAAACATGGAATGGATGGGATGATTAATACCAGTCCACCCCACCTCCCATCTCCCCAGCCCACCACCAGTCCACCCCACCTCCCATCTCCCCAGTCCACCTCCAGTCCAGCCCACCTCCCCAGCCCACCCCACCTCCCATCTCCCCAGTCCACCCCCAGTCCAGCCAACCCCAGTCCACCTCCCATCTCCCCAGCCCACCCCCAGTCCAGCCAACCCCCAGTCCACCTCCCATCTCCCCAGTCCACCCTCCCATCTCCCACAGCCCACCACCAGTCCAGCCCACCTCCCATCTCCCAGCCCACCCCCAGTCCAGCCCACCCTACATCCCATTTCCCCAGTCCAGCCCACCTGTATTTTTGACAACTTTTAATTTTACTTCCCTACATTCTTAAAGAAAATAATGTACTTTTTACTCCATACATTTTCCCTGACACCTAAAAGTACTCGTTACATTTTGAATTCTTAGCAGGACAGAAAAATTTGCCAATTCACACATTTTTTTATTTTGATACAGTATATTTAAAAACCAAATAGTTTTAGAGAGCCTTCCGTGGAGGGGTTTAGGGTTAAAGGTCAAAGAGAGAGAGACTCGCCTTGTCACAGAAGACCTTGATCTCAGAGAAGGCTCTGTGTGTGGGTGTGTTGCAGCGATGGTTATAGCTGTAAGTGTCTATCTGGATCCTCAGAGGCATGCCTTTCACCCCCTTCTGGCAGGAGAAGTCTGTACTCAGACAGTTCACTGTGATGAATACCTGGTCGAGAGAAGAGAGAGTACAGGTTACATCTATATGAAATAGGGCTAGCACCATTACCGTACAACCCACGGTTATGAAAACAGACTGTCGTGAAAATAATAATACAAATAAACATCATGAAGAAAACTTCCGGGGAATTCGTACGGTTTAAATCTGTTTCTGCGATAACAACGTTGTCAGAATAATGTTGTATCCTAATGATAATAATTAACAAATCGATAAGCTTCGACTAATCGCCCAAAGGTTTGTAAGACTCTAGGTTTAATAATAATTAGTCAAAGACTCAGCTTTCTGCAAAAGGTTCTGTACAGTTTATTCACGAGAACGTTCTGAAGTCCATTACATTTTAGTCATTTAGCAGACGCTCTTATCCAGAGCGACTTACAGTAGTGAATGCATACATTTCATTTCATGCATTTTTTGTTGTTGTACTGGCCCCCTGTTGGAATCGAACCCACAACCCTGGCGTTGCAAACACCATGCTCTACCAACTGAGCCACAGGGAAGACGACATTACACAAAGACATTCATTTTATTACTCACTCCCCGCTTACGCACATACCTCCACACGAACAGTAGGTGAGTTGTATCCCTTCTCCAGAGTTCTCACCACTGTTTATCGCTACCCAGCGCTGTCCGTTCCATTTCCCCCCGAGATTAGAGGAAACTTGAAAAGGACTCCCTGTCCTATCATATGTTTCTCAGAGTTCTAGCCAGGTCGGGTCAAACACAGTTGAATTGTTCTCGGTATTTTCTTAGACACACACACACACACACACACACACACACACATTTCTATCCCTCACATCTCTACCAAACCTTATTGGACTTACGTTTAGTACTTTAATTATTCATTATACATGCTACATAAACTAATAATCACTAATAGTTTGGTTTCAGGGTGGAATAATTTAATCATTACCTTTAAACATATATATTCCCTTATCACCAACAGGGAGCGGATAATAGCCTGTCTGTAGGCCTGTTTCTGACAGACCAACAGGAAGTGGATAATGGCCTGTTTCTGACAGACCAACAGGAAGCGGATAATGGCCTGTTTGACAGACCAACAGGAAGCGGATAATGGCCTGTTTCTGACAGACCAACAGGAAGCGGATAATGGCCTGTTTCTGACAGACCAACAGGAAGTGGATAATGGCCTGTTTCTGACAGACCAACAGGAAGCGGATAATGGCCTGTTTCTGACAGACCAACAGGAAGAGGATAATGGCCTGTTTCTGACAGACCAACAGGGTGCGGATAATGGCCTGTTTCTGACAGACCAACAGGAAGTGGATAATGGCCTGTTTCTGACAGACCAACAGGAAGTGGATAATGGCCTGTTTCTGACAGACCAACAGGGAGCGGATAATGGCCTGTTTCTGACAGACCAACAGGGAGCGGGATAATGGCCTGTTTCTGACAGACCAACAGGAAGCGGGATAATGGCCTGTTTGACAGACCAACAGGAAGCGAGATAATGGCCTGTTTCTGACAGACCAACAGGAAGCGAGATAATGGCCTGTCTGTAGGCCTGTTTCTGACAGACCAACAGGAAGTGGATAATGGCCTGTTTCTGACAGACCAACAGGCCATTATCCTTGTTCAAGTACTGCACATCTAGATTTGAATATACTGTACAAGAGGGGTTTAATAAATGCATTCTACGGAAGATAATGGTATAGGAAACCTACAAAATAATAGCAAGAACCCCCTCTGCAGTTTAGAAAATGCTGTCATAATGCTGTGCTGATAAACATTTACAATACATGCGGATAATGGCCTGTTTCTGACAGACCAACAGGGAGAGGATAATGGCCTGTTTCTGACAGACCAACAGGGAGCGGGATAATGGCCTGTTTCTGACAGACCAACAGGAAGCGGATAATGGCCTGTTTCTGACAGACCAACAGGAAGTGGATAATGGCCTGTTTCTGACAGACCAACAGGAAGCGGATAATGGCCTGTTTCTGACAGACCAACAGGGAGCGGGATAATGGCCTGTTTCTGACAGACCAACAGGGAGCGGGATAATGGCCTGTTTCTGACAGACCAACAGGGAGCGAGATAATGGCCTGTTTCTGACAGACCAACAGGAAGCGGATAATGGCCTGTTTCTGACAGACCAACAGGAAGCGGATAATGGCCTGTTTCTGACAGACCAACAGGGAGCGAGATAATGGCCTGTTTCTGACAGACCAACAGGGAGAGGATAATGGCCTGTTTCTGACAGACCAACAGGGAGCGGGCTAATGGCCTGTTTCTGACAGACCAACAGGGAGAGGATAATGGCCTGTTTCTGACAGACCAACAGGGAGAGGATAATGGCCTGTTTCTGACAGACCAACAGGGAGAGGATAATGGCCCGTTTCTGACAGACCAACAGGAAGCGGATAATGGCCTGTTTCTGACAGACCAACAGGAAGCGGGATAATGGCCTGTTTCTGACAGACCAACAGGGAGAGGATAATGGCCTGTTTCTGACAGACCAACAGGGAGCGGGCTAATGGCCTGTTTCTGACAGACCAACAGGGAGAGGATAATGGCCTGTTTCTGACAGACCAACAGGAAGCGGATAATGGCCTGTTTCTGACAGACCAACAGGAAGCGGATAATGGCCTGTTTCTGACAGACCAACAGGAAGCGGATAATGGCCTGTTTCTGACAGACCAACAGGAAGCGGATAATGGCCTGTTTCTGACAGACCAACAGGAAGCGGATAATGGCCTGTTTCTGACAGACCAACAGGAAGCGGATAATGGCCTGTTTCTGACAGACCAACAGGGAGATGATAATGGCCTGTTTCTGACAGACCAACAGGGAGCGGGATAATGGCCTGTTTCTGACAGACCAACAGGGTGCGGATAATGGCCTGTTTCTAACAGACCAACAGGAAGCGGATAATGGCCTGTTTCTGACAGACCAACAGGGAGCGGATAATGGCCTGTTTCTGACAGACCAACAGGAAGCGGATAATGGCCTGTTTCTGACAGACCAACAGGAAGCGGATAATGGCCTGTTTCTGACAGACCAACAGGGAGAGGATAATGGCCTGTTTCTGACAGACCAACAGGGAGCGGATAATGGCCTGTTTCTGACAGACCAACAGGGAGCGGATAATGGCCTGTTTCTGACAGACCAACAGGGAGAGGATAATGGCCTGTTTCTGACAGACCAACAGGGAGCGGGATAATGGCCTGTTTCTGACAGACCAACAGGAAGCGGATAATGGCCTGTTTCTGACAGACCAACAGGGAGCGGGATAATGGCCTGTTTCTGACAGACCAACAGGAAGCGGATAATGGCCTGTTTCTGACAGACCAACAGGAAGCGGATAATGGCCTGTTTCTGACAGACCAACAGGGAGCGGATAATGGCCTGTTTCTGACAGACCAACAGGAAGCGGATAATGGCCTGTTTCTGACAGACCAACAGGAAGCGGATAATGGCCTGTTTCTGACAGACCAACAGGAAGCGGATAATGGCCTGTTTCTGACAGACCAACAGGGAGAGGATAATGGCCTGTTTCTGACAGACCAACAGGAAGCGGATAATGGCCTGTTTCTGACAGACCAACAGGAAGCGGATAATGGCCTGTTTCTGACAGACCAACAGGAAGCGGATAATGGCCTGTTTCTGACAGACCAACAGGAAGCGGATAATGGCCTGTTTCTGACAGACCAACAGGGAGCGGATAATGGCCTGTTTCTGACAGACCAACAGGGAGCGGATAATGGCCTGTTTCTGACAGACCAACAGGGAGCGGGATAATGGCCTGTTTCTGACAGACCAACAGGAAGCGGATAATGGCCTGTTTCTGACAGACCAACAGGAAGCGGATAATGGCCTGTTTCTGACAGACCAACAGGAAGCGGATAATGGCCTGTTTCTGACAGACCAACAGGAAGCGGATAATGGCCTGTTTCTGACAGACCAACAGGAAGCGGATAATGGCCTGTTTCTGACAGACCAACAGGGAGCGGATAATGGCCTGTTTCTGACAGACCAACAGGGAGCGGGATAATGGCCTGTTTCTGACAGACCAACAGGGAGAGGATAATGGCCTGTTTCTGACAGACCAACAGGGAGAGGATAATGGCCTGTTTCTGACAGACCAACAGGAAGAGGATAATGGCCCGTTTCTGACAGACCAACAGGAAGCGGATAATGGCCTGTTTCTGACAGACCAACAGGAAGCGGATAATGGCCTGTTTCTGACAGACCAACAGGAAGCGGATAATGGCCTGTTTCTGACAGACCAACAGGAAGCGGATAATGGCCTGTTTCTGACAGACCAACAGGGAGCGGATAATGGCCTGTTTCTGACAGACCAACAGGGAGCGGATAATGGCCTGTTTCTGACAGACCAACAGGGAGCGGATAATGGCCCGTTTCTGACAGACCAACAGGAAGCGGATAATGGCCTGTTTCTGACAGACCAACAGGAAGCGGGATAATGGCCTGTTTCTGACAGACCAACAGGGAGCGGATAATGGCCTGTTTCTGACAGACCAACAGGAAGCGGATAATGGCCTGTTTCTGACAGACCAACAGGAAGCGGATAATGGCCTGTTTCTGACAGACCAACAGGGAGCGAGATAATGGCCTGTTTCTGACAGACCAACAGGGAGCGGATAATGGCCTGTTTCTGACAGACCAACAGGGAGCGGATAATGGCCTGTTTCTGACAGACCAACAGGAAGCGGATAATGGCCTGTTTCTGACAGACCAACAGGAAGCGGATAATGGCCTGTTTCTGACAGACCAACAGGGAGCGGATAATGGCCTGTTTCTGACAGACCAACAGGAAGCGGATAATGGCCTGTTTCTGACAGACCAACAGGAAGCGGATAATGGCCTGTTTCTGACAGACCAACAGGGAGCGAGATAATGGCCTGTTTCTGACAGACCAACAGGGAGAGGATAATGGCCTGTTTCTGACAGACCAACAGGGAGCGGATAATGGCCTGTTTCTGACAGACCAACAGGGAGAGGATAATGGCCTGTTTCTGACAGACCAACAGGGAGCGGATAATGGCCTGTTTCTGACAGACCAACAGGGAGCGGATAATGGCCTGTTTCTGACAGACCAACAGGAAGCGGATAATGGCCTGTTTCTGACAGACCAACAGGAAGCGGGATAATGGCCTGTTTCTGACAGACCAACAGGGAGAGGATAATGGCCTGTTTCTGACAGACCAACAGGGAGCGGGATAATGGCCTGTTTCTGACAGACCAACAGGGAGAGGATAATGGCCTGTTTCTGACAGACCAACAGGGAGAGGATAATGGCCTGTTTCTGACAGACCAACAGGGAGAGGATAATGGCCCGTTTCTGACAGACCAACAGGGTGCGGGATAATGGCCTGTTTCTGACAGACCAACAGGAAGCGGATAATGGCCTGTTTCTGACAGACCAACAGGGAGCGGGATAATGGCCTGTTTCTGACAGACCAACAGGAAGCGGATAATGGCCTGTTTCTGACAGACCAACAGGAAGCGGATAATGGCCTGTTTCTGACAGACCAACAGGAAGCGGATAATGGCCTGTTTCTGACAGACCAAATGGAAGCGGATAATGGCCTGTTTCTGACAGACCAACAGGGAGATGATAATGGCCTGTTTCTGACAGACCAACAGGGAGCGGGATAATGGCCTGTTTCTGACAGACCAACAGGGAGCGAGATAATGGCCTGTTTCTGACAGACCAACAGGAAGCGGATAATGGCCTGTTTCTGACAGACCAACAGGAAGCGGATAATGGCCTGTTTCTGACAGACCAACAGGGAGCGAGATAATGGCCTGTTTCTGACAGACCAACAGGAAGCGGATAATGGCCTGTTTCTGACAGACCAACAGGAAGCGGATAATGGCCTGTTTCTGACAGACCAACAGGAAGCGGATAATGGCCTGTTTCTGACAGACCAACAGGAAGTGGATAATGGCCTGTTTCTGACAGACCAACAGGAAGCGGATAATGGCCTGTTTCTGACAGACCAAATGGAAGCGGATAATGGCCTGTTTCTGACAGACCAACAGGGAGATGATAATGGCCTGTTTCTGACAGACCAACAGGGAGCGGGATAATGGCCTGTTTCTGACAGACCAACAGGGAGCGAGATAATGGCCTGTTTCTGACAGACCAACAGGAAGCGGATAATGGCCTGTTTCTGACAGACCAACAGGAAGCGGATAATGGCCTGTTTCTGACAGACCAACAGGGAGCGAGATAATGGCCTGTTTCTGACAGACCAACAGGAAGCGGATAATGGCCTGTTTCTGACAGACCAACAGGAAGCGGATAATGGCCTGTTTCTGACAGACCAACAGGAAGCGGATAATGGCCTGTTTCTGACAGACCAACAGGGAGCGGATAATGGCCTGTTTCTGACAGACCAACAGGGAGCGGGATAATGGCCTGTTTCTGACAGACCAACAGGGTGCGGATAATGGCCTGTTTCTGACAGACCAACAGGGAGCGGATAATGGCCTGTTTCTGACAGACCAACAGGAAGCGGATAATGGCCTGTTTCTGACAGACCAACAGGGAGCGAGATAATGGCCTGTTTCTGACAGACCAACAGGAAGCGGATAATGGCCTGTTTCTGACAGACCAACAGGAAGCGGATAATGGCCTGTTTCTGACAGACCAACAGGAAGCGGATAATGGCCTGTTTCTGACAGACCAACAGGGAGCGGATAATGGCCTGTTTCTGACAGACCAACAGGGAGCGGATAATGGCCTGTTTCTGACAGACCAACAGGAAGCGGATAATGGCCTGTTTCTGACAGACCAACAGGAAGCGGATAATGGCCTGTTTCTGACAGACCAACAGGAAGCGGATAATGGCCTGTTTCTGACAGACCAACAGGAAGCGGATAATGGCCTGTTTCTGACAGACCAACAGGGAGCGGATAATGGCCTGTTTCTGACAGACCAACAGGGAGCGGATAATGGCCTGTTTCTGACAGACCAACAGGGAGCGGATAATGGCCTGTTTCTGACAGACCAACAGGGTGCGGATAATGGCCTGTTTCTGACAGACCAACAGGAAGCGGATAATGGCCTGTTTCTGACAGACCAACAGGGAGCGGGATAATGGCCTGTTTCTGACAGACCAACAGGAAGCGGATAATGGCCTGTTTCTGACAGACCAAATGGAAGCGGATAATGGCCTGTTTCTGACAGACCAACAGGGAGAGGATAATGGCCTGTTTCTGACAGACCAACAGGGAGCGGGATAATGGCCTGTTTCTGACAGACCAACAGGGAGCGAGATAATGGCCTGTTTCTGACAGACCAACAGGAAGCGGATAATGGCCTGTTTCTGACAGACCAACAGGAAGCGGATAATGGCCTGTTTCTGACAGACCAACAGGGAGCGGATAATGGCCTGTTTCTGACAGACCAACAGGAAGCGGATAATGGCCTGTTTCTGACAGACCAACAGGAAGCGGATAATGGCCTGTTTCTGACAGACCAACAGGAAGCGGATAATGGCCTGTTTCTGACAGACCAACAGGAAGCGGATAATGGCCTGTTTCTGACAGACCAACAGGAAGCGGATAATGGCCTGTTTCTGACAGACCAACAGGGAAGCGGATAATGGCCTGTTTCTGACAGACCAACAGGGAGATGATAATGGCCTGTTTCTGACAGACCAACAGGGAGCGGGATAATGGCCTGTTTCTGACAGACCAACAGGGAGCGAGATAATGGCCTGTTTCTGACAGACCAACAGGAAGCGGATAATGGCCTGTTTCTGACAGACCAACAGGAAGCGGATAATGGCCTGTTTCTGACAGACCAACAGGAAGCGAGATAATGGCCTGTTTCTGACAGACCAACAGGAAGCGGATAATGGCCTGTTTCTGACAGACCAACAGGAAGCGGATAATGGCCTGTTTCTGACAGACCAACAGGAAGCGGATAATGGCCTGTTTCTGACAGACCAACAGGAAGCGGATAATGGCCTGTTTCTGACAGACCAACAGGAAGCGGATAATGGCCTGTTTCTGACAGACCAACAGGAAGCGGATAATGGCCTGTTTCTGACAGACCAACAGGGAGCGGATAATGGCCTGTTTCTGACAGACCAACAGGGAGCGGGATAATGGCCTGTTTCTGACAGACCAACAGGGAGCGAGATAATGGCCTGTTTCTGACAGACCAACAGGAAGCGGATAATGGCCTGTTTCTGACAGACCAACAGGAAGCGGATAATGGCCTGTTTCTGACAGACCAACAGGGAGCGGATAATGGCCTGTTTCTGACAGACCAACAGGAAGCGGATAATGGCCTGTTTCTGACAGACCAACAGGAAGCGGATAATGGCCTGTTTCTGACAGACCAACAGGAAGCGGATAATGGCCTGTTTCTGACAGACCAACAGGAAGCGGATAATGGCCTGTTTCTGACAGACCAACAGGAAGCGGATAATGGCCTGTTTCTGACAGACCAACAGGGAGAGGATAATGGCCTGTTTCTGACAGACCAACAGGGAGCGGGATAATGGCCTGTTTCTGACAGACCAACAGGGAGCGGGATAATGGCCTGTTTCTGACAGACCAACAGGAAGCGGATAATGGCCTGTTTCTGACAGACCAACAGGAAGCGGGATAATGGCCTGTTTCTGACAGACCAACAGGAAGCGGGATAATGGCCTGTTTCTGACAGACCAACAGGGAGCGGGATAATGGCCTGTTTCTGACAGACCAACAGGGAGCGGATAATGGCCTGTTTCTGACAGACCAACAGGGAGAGGATAATGGCCTGTTTCTGACAGACCAACAGGGAGAGGATAATGGCCTGTTTCTGACAGACCAACAGGGTGCGGGATAATGGCCTGTTTCTGACAGACCAACAGGAAGCGGATAATGGCCTGTTTCTGACAGACCAACAGGGAGCGGGATAATGGCCTGTTTCTGACAGACCAACAGGAAGCGGATAATGGCCTGTTTCTGACAGACCAACAGGAAGCGGATAATGGCCTGTTTCTGACAGACCAACAGGAAGCGGATAATGGCCTGTTTCTGACAGACCAACAGGGAGCGGATAATGGCCTGTTTCTGACAGACCAACAGGAAGCGGATAATGGCCTGTTTCTGACAGACCAACAGGAAGCGGATAATGGCCTGTTTCTGACAGACCAACAGGGAGAGGATAATGGCCTGTTTCTGACAGACCAACAGGAGAGGATAATGGCCTGTTTCTGACAGACCAACAGGGAGAGGATAATGGCCTGTTTCTGACAGACCAACAGGAAGCGGATAATGGCCTGTTTCTGACAGACCAACAGGAAGCGGATAATGGCCTGTTTCTGACAGACCAACAGGGAGCGGATAATGGCCTGTTTCTGACAGACCAACAGGGAGCGGGATAATGGCCTGTTTCTGACAGACCAACAGGGAGCGGGATAATGGCCTGTTTCTGACAGACCAACAGGAGAGCGGATAATGGCCTGTTTCTGACAGACCAACAGGGAGCAGGATAATGGCCTGTTTCTGACAGACCAACAGGAAGCGGATAATGGCCTGTTTCTGACAGACCAACAGGAAGCGGATAATGGCCTGTTTCTGACAGACCAACAGGAAGCGGGATAATGGCCTGTTTCTGACAGACCAACAGGAAGCGGATAATGGCCTGTTTCTGACAGACCAACAGGAAGCGGATAATGGCCTGTTTCTGACAGACCAACAGGAAGCGGATAATGGCCTGTTTCTGACAGACCAACAGGAAGCGGATAATGGCCTGTTTCTGACAGACCAACAGGGAGCGGATAATGGCCTGTTTCTGACAGACCAACAGGAAGCGGGATAATGGCCTGTTTCTGACAGACCAACAGGAAGCGGATAATGGCCTGTTTCTGACAGACCAACAGGAAGCGGATAATGGCCTGTTTCTGACAGACCAACAGGAAGCGGATAATGGCCTGTTTCTGACAGACCAACAGGAAGCGGGATAATGGCCTGTTTCTGACAGACCAACAGGAAGCGGATAATGGCCTGTTTCTGACAGACCAACAGGAAGCGGATAATGGCCTGTTTCTGACAGACCAACAGGAAGCGGATAATGGCCTGTTTCTAACAGACCAACAGGAAGCGGATAATGGCCTGTTTCTGACAGACCAACAGGAAGCGGATAATGGCCTGTTTCTGACAGACAAACAGGAAGCGGGATAATGGCCTGTTTCTGACAGACCAACAGGGAGCGGATAATGGCCTGTTTCTGACAGACCAACAGGGAAGCGGATAATGGCCTGTTTCTGACAGACCAACAGGGAGCGAGATAATGGCCTGTTTCTGACAGACCAACAGGAAGCGGATAATGGCCTGTTTCTGACAGACCAACAGGAAGCGGATAATGGCCTGTTTCTGACAGACCAACAGGAAGCGGATAATGGCCTGTTTCTGACAGACCAACAGGAAGCGGATAATGGCCTGTTTCTGACAGACCAACAGGAAGCGGATAATGGCCTGTTTCTGACAGACCAACAGGGAGCGGATAATGGCCTGTTTCTGACAGACCAACAGGAAGCGGATAATGGCCTGTTTCTGACAGACCAACAGGAAGCGGATAATGGCCTGTTTCTGACAGACCAACAGGAGAGCGGATAATGGCCTGTTTCTGACAGACCAACAGGGAGCGGATAATGGCCTGTTTCTGACAGACCAACAGGGAGCGGGATAATGGCCTGTTTCTGACAGACCAACAGGAAGCGGATAATGGCCTGTTTCTGACAGACCAACAGGAAGCGGATAATGGCCCGTTTCTGACAGACCAACAGGGAGCGGATAATGGCCTGTTTCTGACAGACCAACAGGAAGCGGATAATGGCCTGTTTCTGACAGACCAACAGGAAGCGGATAATGGCCTGTTTCTGACAGACCAACAGGAAGCGGATAATGGCCTGTTTCTGACAGACCAACAGGAAGCGGATAATGGCCTGTTTCTGACAGACCAACAGGAAGCGGATAATGGCCTGTTTCTGACAGACCAACAGGAAGCGGATAATGGCCTGTTTCTGACAGACCAACAGGGAGCGGATAATGGCCTGTTTC
>NW_025549120.1:0-40978 GCF_905237065.1 Salmo salar | reverse complement strand
TAGCTGCAACAGTAATATCAAACTAAATGCTTGTGTTCCCAGCTCCAACAGTAATATCTAACTAAATGCTTGTGTTTCTAGCTCCAACAGTGCAGTAATATCTAACTAAATTCTTGTGTTCCCAGCTCCAACAGTAATATCTAACTAAATGCTTGTGTTCCCAGCTCCAACAGTAATATCTAACTAAATGCTTGTGTTCCCAGCTCCAACAGTGCAGTAATATCTTACTAAATGCTTGTGTTCCCAGCTCCAACAGTGCAGTAATATCTAACTAAATGCTTGTGTTCCTAGCTCCAACAGTAATATCTAACTAAATGCTTATGTTCCTAGCTGCAACAGTAATATCTAACTAAATGCTTGTGTTCCCAGCTCCAACAGTAATATCTTACTAAATGCTTGTGTTCCCAGCTCCAACAGTAGTATCTAACTAAATGCTTGTGTTCCCAGCTCCAACAGTAATATCTAACTAAATGCTTGTGTTTCTAGCTCCAACAGTGCAGTAATATCTAACTAAATGCTTGTGTTCCCAGCTCCAACAGTAATATCTAACTAAATGCTTGTGTTCCCAGCTCCAACAGTAATATCTAACTAAATGCGTGTGTTCCCAGCTCCAACAGTGCAGTAATATCTAACTAAATGCTTGTGTTCCCAGCTCCAACAGTGCAGTAATATCTAACTAAATGCTTGTGTTCCTAGCTCCAACAGTAATATCTAACTAAATGCTTGTGTTCCTAGCTGCAACAGTAATATCTAACTAAATGCTTGTGTTCCCAGCTCCAACAGTAATATCTAACTAAATGCTTGTGTTCCCAGCTCCAACAGTAATATCTAACTAAATGCTTGTGTTTCTAGCTCCAACAGTGCAGTAATATCTAACTAAATGCTTGTGTTCCCAGCTCCAACAGTAATATCTAACTAAATGCTTGTGTTCCCAGCTCCAACAGTAATATCTAACTAAATGCTTGTGTTCCCAGCTCCAACAGTAATATCTAACTAAATGCTTGTGTTCCCAGCTCCAACAGTGCAGTAATATCTAACTAAATGCTTGTGTTCCCAGCTCCAACAGTGCAGTAATATCTAACTAAATGCTTGTGTTCCTAGCTCCAACAGTAATATCTAACCAAATGCTTGTGTTCCTAGCTGCAACAGTAATATCTAACTAAATGCTTGTGTTCCCAGCTCCAACAGTAATATCTTACTAAATGCTTGTGTTCCCAGCTCCAACAGTAGTATCTAACTAAATGCTTGTGTTCCCAGCTCCAACAGTAATATCTAACTAAATGCTTGTGTTTCTAGCTCCAACAGTGCAGTAATATCTAACTAAATTCTTGTGTTCCCAGCTCCAACAGTAATATCTAACTAAATGCTTGTGTTCCCAGCTCCTACAGTAATATCTAACTAAATGCTTGTGTTCCCAGCTCCAACAGTAATATCTAACTAAATGCTTGTGTTCCCAGCTCCAACAGTGCAGTAATATCTAACTAAATGCTTGTGTTCCCAGCTCCAACAGTGCAGTAATATCTAACTAAATGCTTGTGTTCCTAGCTCCAACAGTAATATCTAACTAAATGCCTGTGTTCCCAGCTCCAACAGTAATATCTAACTAAATGCTTGTGTTCCCAGCTCCAACAGTAATATCTAACTAAATGCTTGTGTTCCCAGCTCCAACAGTAATATCTAACTAAATGCTTGTGTTCCCAGCTCCAACAGTAATATCTAACTAAATGCTTGTGTTTCTAGCTCCAACAGTGCAGTAATATCTAACTAAATGCTTGTGTTCCCAGCTCCAACAGTAATATCTAACTAAATGCTTGTGTTCCCAGCTCCAACAGTAATATCTAACTAAATGCTTGTGTTCCCAGCTCCAACAGTGCAGTAATATCTAACTAAATGCTTGTGTTCCCAGCTCCAACAGTGCAGTAATATCTAACTAAATGCTTGTGTTCCTAGCTCCAACAGTAATATCTAACTAAATGCTTGTGTTCCTAGCTGCAACAGTAATATCAAACTAAATGCTTGTGTTCCCAGCTCCAACAGTAATATCTAACTAAATGCTTGTGTTTCTAGCTCCAACAGTGCAGTAATATCTAACTAAATTCTTGTGTTCCCAGCTCCAACAGTAATATCTAACTAAATGCTTGTGTTCCCAGCTCCAACAGTAATATCTAACTAAATGCTTGTGTTCCCAGCTCCAACAGTGCAGTAATATCTAACTAAATGCTTGTGTTCCCAGCTCCAACAGTGCAGTAATATCTAACTAAATGCTTGTGTTCCTAGCTCCAACAGTAATATCTAACTAAATGCTTGTGTTCCTAGCTGCAACAGTAATATCAAACTAAATGCTTGTGTTCCCAGCTCCAACAGTAATATCTAACTAAATGCTTGTGTTTCTAGCTCCAACAGTGCAGTAATATCTAACTAAATTCTTGTGTTCCCAGCTCCAACAGTAATATCTAACTAAATGCTTGTGTTCCCATCTCCAACAGTAATATCTAACTAAATGCTTGTGTTCCCAGCTCCAACAGTGCAGTAATATCTTACTAAATGCTTGTGTTCCCAGCTCCAACAGTGCAGTAATATCTAACTAAATGCTTGTGTTCCTAGCTCCAACAGTAATATCTAACTAAATGCTTATGTTCCTAGCTGCAACAGTAATATCTAACTAAATGCTTGTGTTCCCAGCTCCAACAGTAATATCTTACTAAATGCTTGTGTTCCCAGCTCCAACAGTAGTATCTAACTAAATGCTTGTGTTCCCAGCTCCAACAGTAATATCTAACTAAATGCTTGTGTTTCTAGCTCCAACAGTGCAGTAATATCTAACTAAATGCTTGTGTTCCCAGCTCCAACAGTAATATCTAACTAAATGCTTGTGTTCCCAGCTCCAACAGTAATATCTAACTAAATGCGTGTGTTCCCAGCTCCAACAGTGCAGTAATATCTAACTAAATGCTTGTGTTCCCAGCTCCAACAGTGCAGTAATATCTAACTAAATGCTTGTGTTCCTAGCTCCAACAGTAATATCTAACTAAATGCTTGTGTTCCTAGCTGCAACAGTAATATCTAACTAAATGCTTGTGTTCCCAGCTCCAACAGTAATATCTAACTAAATGCTTGTGTTCCCAGCTCCAACAGTAATATCTAACTAAATGCTTGTGTTTCTAGCTCCAACAGTGCAGTAATATCTAACTAAATGCTTGTGTTCCCAGCTCCAACAGTAATATCTAACTAAATGCTTGTGTTCCCAGCTCCAACAGTAATATCTAACTAAATGCTTGTGTTCCCAGCTCCAACAGTAATATCTAACTAAATGCTTGTGTTCCCAGCTCCAACAGTGCAGTAATATCTAACTAAATGCTTGTGTTCCCAGCTCCAACAGTGCAGTAATATCTAACTAAATGCTTGTGTTCCTAGCTCCAACAGTAATATCTAACTAAATGCTTGTGTTCCTAGCTGCAACAGTAATATCTAACTAAATACTTGTGTTCCCAGCTCCAACAGTAATATCTTACTAAATGCTTGTGTTCCCAGCTCCAACAGTAGTATCTAACTAAATGCTTGTGTTCCCAGCTCCAACAGTAATATCTAACTAAATGCTTGTGTTTCTAGCTCCAACAGTGCAGTAATATCTAACTAAATTCTTGTGTTCCCAGCTCCAACAGTAATGTCTAACTAAATGCTTGTGTTCCCAGCTCCAACAGTGCAGTAATATCTAACTAAATGCTTGTGTTCCTAGCTACAACAGTAATATCTAACTAAATGCCTGTGTTCCCAGCTCCAACAGTAATATCTAACTAAATGCTTGTGTTCCCAGCTCCAACAGTAATATCTAACTAAATGCTTGTGTTCCCAGCTCCAACAGTAATATCTAACTAAATGCTTGTGTTCCCAGCTCCAACAGGTATATCTAACTAAATGCTTGTGTTCCCAGCTCCAACAGTAATATCTAACTAAATGCTTGTGTTCCCAGCTCCAACAGTGCAGTAATATCTAACTAAATGCTTGTGTACCCAGCTCCAACAGTGCAGTAATATCTAACTAAATGCTTGTGTTCCTAGCTCCAACAGTAATATCTAACTAAATGCTTGTGTTCCTAGCTGCAACAGTAATATCTAACTAAATGCTTGTGTTCCTAGCTCCAACATTAATATCTTACTAAATGCTTGTGTTCCCAGCTCCAACAGTGCAGTAATATCTAACTAAATGCTTGTGTTCCCAGCTCCAACAGTGCAGTAATATCTAACTAAACGCTTGTGTTCCTAGCTCCAACAGTAATATCTAACTAAATGCATGTGTTCCTAGCTGCAACAGTAATATCTAACTAAATGCTTGTGTTCCCAGCTCCAACAGTAATATCTTACTAAATGCTTGTGTTCCCAGCTCCAACAGTAGTATCTAACTAAATGCTTGTGTTCCCAGCTCCAACAGTAATATCTAACTAAATGCTTGTGTTTCTAGCTCCAACAGTGCAGTAATATCTAACTAAATGCTTGTGTTCCCAGCTCCAACAGTAATATCTAACTAAATGCTTGTGTTCCCAGCTCCAACAGTAATATCTAACTAAATGCTTGTGTTCCCAGCTCCAACAGTAATATCTAACTAAATGCTTGTGTTCCCAGCTCCAACAGTGCAGTAATATCTAACTAAATGCTTGTGTTCCCAGCTCCAACAGTGCAGTAATATCTAACTAAATGCTTGTGTTCCTAGCTCCAACAGTAATATCTAACTAAATGCTTGTGTTCCCAGCTCCAACAGTGCAGTAATATCTAACTAAATGCTTGTGTTCCTAGCTCCAACAGTAATATCTAACTAAATGCTTGTGTTCCTAGCTGCAACAGTAATATCTAACTAAATGCTTGTGTTCCTAGCTCCAACATTAATATCTTACTAAATGCTTGTGTTCCCAGCTCCAACAGTGCAGTAATATCTAACTAAATGCTTGTGTTCCCAGCTCCAACAGTGCAGTAATATCTAACTAAATGCTTGTGTTCCTAGCTGCAACAGTAATATCTAACTAAATGCTTGTGTTCCCAGCTCCAACAGTAATATCTAACTAAATGCTTGTGTTCCCAGCTCCAACAGTAATATCTAACTAAATGCTTGTGTTTCTAGCTCCAACAGTTGTGTTCCCAGCTCCAACAGTAATATCTAACTAAATGCTTGTGTTCCCAGCTCCAACAGTAATATCTAACTAAATGCTTGTGTTTCCAGCTCCAACAGTAATATCTAACTAAATGCTTGTGTTCCCAGCTCCAACAGTAATATCTAACTAAATGCTTGTGTTCCCAGCTCCAACAGTAATATCTAACTAAATGCTTGTGTTCCCAGCTCCAACAGGTATATCTAACTAAATGCTTGTGTTCCCAGCTCCAACAGTAATATCTAACTAAATGCTTGTGTTCCCAGCTCCAACAGTGCAGTAATATCTAACTAAATGCTTGTGTTCCCAGCTCCAACAGTGCAGTAATATCTAACTAAATGCTTGTGTTCCTAGCTCCAACAGTAATATCTAACTAAATGCTTGTGTTCCTAGCTGCAACAGTAATATCTAACTAAATGCTTGTGTTCCTAGCTCCAACATTAATATCTTACTAAATGCTTGTGTTCCCAGCTCCAACAGTGCAGTAATATCTAACTAAATGCTTGTGTTCCCAGCTCCAACAGTGCAGTAATATCTAACTAAACGCTTGTGTTCCTAGCTCCAACAGTAATATCTAACTAAATGCATGTGTTCCTAGCTGCAACAGTAATATCTAACTTAATGCTTGTGTTCCCAGCTCCAACAGTAATATCTTACTAAATGCTTGTGTTCCCAGCTCCAACAGTAGTATCTAACTAAATGCTTGTGTTCCCAGCTCCAACAGTAATATCTAACTAAATGCTTGTGTTTCTAGCTCCAACAGTGCAGTAATATCTAACTAAATGCTTGTGTTCCCAGCTCCAACAGTAATATCTAACTAAATGCTTGTGTTCCCAGCTCCAACAGTAATATCTAACTAAATGCTTGTGTTCCCAGCTCCAACAGTAATATCTAACTAAATGCTTGTGTTCCCAGCTCCAACAGTGCAGTAATATCTAACTAAATGCTTGTGTTCCCAGCTCCAACAGTGCAGTAATATCTAACTAAATGCTTGTGTTCCTAGCTCCAACAGTAATATCTAACTAAATGCTTGTGTTCCCAGCTCCAACAGTGCAGTAATATCTAACTAAATGCTTGTGTTCCTAGCTCCAACAGTAATATCTAACTAAATGCTTGTGTTCCTAGCTCCAACAGTAATATCTAACTAAATGCTTGTGTTCCTAGCTCCAACATTAATATCTTACTAAATGCTTGTGTTCCCAGCTCCAACAGTGCAGTAATATCTAACTAAATGCTTGTGTTCCCAGCTCCAACAGTGCAGTAATATCTAACTAAATGCTTGTGTTCCTAGCTCCAACAGTAATATCTAACTAAATGCTTGTGTTCCCAGCTCCAACAGTAATATCTAACTAAATGCTTGTGTTCCCAGCTCCAACAGTAATATCTAACTAAATGCTTGTGTTTCTAGCTCCAACAGTTGTGTTCCCAGCTCCAACAGTAATATCTAACTAAATGCTTGTGTTCCCAGCTCCAACAGTAATATCTAACTAAATGCTTGTGTTTCCAGCTCCAACAGTAATATCTAACTAAATGCTTGTGTTCCCAGCTCCAACAGTGCAGTAATATCTAACTAAATGCTTGTGTTCCCAGCTCCAACAGTGCAGTAATATCTAACTAAATGCTTGTGTTCCTAGCTCCAACAGTAATATCTAACTAAATGCTTGTGTTTCTAGCTCCAACAGTGCAGTAATATCTAACTAAATGCTTGTGTTCCCAGCTCCAACAGTAATATCTAACTAAATGCTTGTGTTCCCAGCTCCAACAGTAATATCTAACTAAATGCTTGTGTTCCCAGCTCCAACAGTAATATCTAACTAAATGCTTGTGTTCCCAGCTCCAACAGTGCAGTAATATCTAACTAAATGCTTGTGTTCCCAGCTCCAACAGTGCAGTAATATCTAACTAAATGCTTGTGTTCCTAGCTCCAACAGTAATATCTAACTAAATGCTTGTGTTCCTAGCTGCAACAGTAATATCTAACTAAATGCTTGTGTTCCCAGCTCCAACAGTAATATCTTACTAAATGCTTGTGTTCCCAGCTCCAACAGTAGTATCTAACTAAATGCTTGTGTTCCCAGCTCCAACAGTAATATCTAACTAAATGCTTGTGTTTCTAGCTCCAACAGTGCAGTAATATCTAACTAAATGCTTGTGTTCCCAGCTCCAACAGTAATATCTAACTAAATGCTTGTGTTCCCAGCTCCAACAGTAATATCTAACTAAATGCTTGTGTTCCCAGCTCCAACAGTGCAGTAATATCTAACTAAATGCTTGTGTTCCCAGCTCCAACATTGCAGTAATATCTAACTAAATGCTTGTGTGCCTAGCTCCAACAGTAATATCTAACTAAATGCTTGTGTTCCTAGCTGCAACAGTAATATCTAACTAAATGCCTGTGTTCCCAGCTCCAACAGTAATATCTAACTAAATGCTTGTGTTCCCAGCTCCAACAGTAATATCTAACTAAATGCTTGTGTTCCCAGCTCCAACAGTAATATCTAACTAAATGCTTGTGTTCCCAGCTCCAACAGGTATATCTAACTAAATGCTTGTGTTCCCAGCTCCAACAGTAATATCTAACTAAATGCTTGTGTTCCCAGCTCCAACAGTGCAGTAATATCTAACTAAATGCTTGTGTTCCCAGCTCCAACAGTGCAGTAATATCTAACTAAATGCTTGTGTTCCTAGCTCCAACAGTAATATCTAACTAAATGCTTGTGTTCCTAGCTGCAACAGTAATATCTAACTAAATGCTTGTGTTCCCAGCTCCAACATTAATATCTTACTAAATGCTTGTGTTCCCAGCTCCAACAGTGCAGTAATATCTAACTAAATGCTTGTGTTCCCAGCTCCAACAGTGCAGTAATATCTAACTAAATGCTTGTGTTCCTAGCTCCAACAGTAATATCTAACTAAATGCTTGTGTTCCTAGCTGCAACAGTAATATCTAACTAAATGCTTGTGTTCCCAGCTCCAACAGTAATATCTTACTAAATGCTTGTGTTCCCAGCTCCAACAGTAGTATCTAACTAAATGCTTGTGTTCCCAGCTCCAACAGTAATATCTAACTAAATGCTTGTGTTTCTAGCTCCAACAGTGCAGTAATATCTAACTAAATGCTTGTGTTCCCAGCTCCAACAGTAATATCTAACTAAATGCTTGTGTTCCCAGCTCCAACAGTAATATCTAACTAAATGCTTGTGTTCCCAGCTCCAACAGTAATATCTAACTAAATGCTTGTGTTCCCAGCTCCAACAGTGCAGTAATATCTAACTAAATGCTTGTGTTCCCAGCTCCAACAGTGCAGTAATATCTAACTAAATGCTTGTGTTCCTAGCTCCAACAGTAATATCTAACTAAATGCTTGTGTTTCTAGCTCCAACAGTGCAGTAATATCTAACTAAATGCTTGTGTTCCCAGCTCCAACAGTAATATCTAACTAAATGCTTGTGTTCCCAGCTCCAACAGTAATATCTAACTAAATGCTTGTGTTCCCAGCTCCAACAGTAATATCTAACTAAATGCTTGTGTTCCCAGCTCCAACAGTGCAGTAATATCTAACTAAATGCTTGTGTTCCCAGCTCCAACAGTGCAGTAATATCTAACTAAATGCTTGTGTTCCTAGCTCCAACAGTAATATCTAACTAAATGCTTGTGTTCCTAGCTGCAACAGTAATATCTAACTAAATGCTTGTGTTCCCAGCTCCAACAGTAATATCTTACTAAATGCTTGTGTTCCCAGCTCCAACAGTAGTATCTAACTAAATGCTTGTGTTCCCAGCTCCAACAGTGCAGTAATATCTAACTAAATGCTTGTGTTCCTAGCTCCAACAGTAATATCTAACTAAATGCTTGTGTTCCTAGCTGCAACAGTAATATCTAACTAAATGCTTGTGTTCCCAGCTCCAACAGTAATATCTTACTAAATGCTTGTGTTCCCAGCTCCAACAGTAGTATCTAACTAAATGCTTGTGTTCCCAGCTCCAACAGTAATATCTAACTAAATGCTTGTGTTTCTAGCTCCAACAGTGCAGTAATATCTAACTAAATGCTTGTGTTCCCAGCTCCAACAGTAATATCTAACTAAATGCTTGTGTTCCCAGCTCCAACAGTAATATCTAACTAAATGCTTGTGTTCCCAGCTCCAACAGTAATATCTAACTAAATGCTTGTGTTCCCAGCTCCAACAGTGCAGTAATATCTAACTAAATGCTTGTGTTCCCAGCTCCAACAGTGCAGTAATATCTAACTAAATGCTTGTGTTCCTAGCTCCAACAGTAATATCTAACTAAATGCTTGTGTTTCTAGCTCCAACAGTGCAGTAATATCTAACTAAATGCTTGTGTTCCCAGCTCCAACAGTAATATCTAACTAAATGCTTGTGTTCCCAGCTCCAACAGTAATATCTAACTAAATGCTTGTGTTCCCAGCTCCAACAGTAATATCTAACTAAATGCTTGTGTTCCCAGCTCCAACAGTGCAGTAATATCTAACTAAATGCTTGTGTTCCCAGCTCCAACAGTGCAGTAATATCTAACTAAATGCTTGTGTTCCTAGCTCCAACAGTAATATCTAACTAAATGCTTGTGTTCCTAGCTGCAACAGTAATATCTAACTAAATGCTTGTGTTCCCAGCTCCAACAGTAATATCTTACTAAATGCTTGTGTTCCCAGCTCCAACAGTAGTATCTAACTAAATGCTTGTGTTCCCAGCTCCAACAGTAATATCTAACTAAATGCTTGTGTTTCTAGCTCCAACAGTGCAGTAATATCTAACTAAATGCTTGTGTTCCCAGCTCCAACAGTAATATCTAACTAAATGCTTGTGTTCCCAGCTCCAACAGTAATATCTAACTAAATGCTTGTGTTCCCAGCTCCAACAGTGCAGTAATATCTAACTAAATGCTTGTGTTCCCAGCTCCAACAGTGCAGTAATATCTAACTAAATGCTTGTGTTCCTAGCTCCAACAGTAATATCTAACTAAATGCTTGTGTTCCTAGCTGCAACAGTAATATCAAACTAAATGCTTGTGTTCCCAGCTCCAACAGTAATATCTAACTAAATGCTTGTGTTCCTAGCTCCAACAGTGCAGTAATATCTAACTAAATTCTTGTGTTCCCAGCTCCAACAGTAATATCTAACTAAATGCTTGTGTTCCCAGCTCCAACAGTAATATCTAACTAAATGCTTGTGTTCCCAGCTCCAACAGTGCAGTAATATCTAACTAAATGCTTGTGTTCCCAGCTCCAACAGTGCAGTAATATCTAACTAAATGCTTGTGTTCCTAGCTCCAACAGTAATATCTAACTAAATGCTTGTGTTCCCAGCTCCAACAGTGCAGTAATATCTAACTAAATGCTTGTGTTCCCAGCTCCAACAGTGCAGTAATATCTAACTAAATGCTTGTGTTCCTAGCTCCAACAGTAATATCTAACTAAATGCTTGTGTTCCTAGCTCCAACAGTAATATCTAACTAAATGCTTGTGTTCCCAGCTCCAACATTAATATCTTACTAAATGCTTGTGTTCCCAGCTCCAACAGTGCAGTAATATCTAACTAAATGCTTGTGTTCCCAGCTCCAACAGTGCAGTAATATCTAACTAAATGCTTGTGTTCCCAGCTCCAACAGTAATATCTAACTAAATGCTTGTGTTCCCAGCTCCAACAGTAATATCTAACTAAATGCTTGTGTTCCCAGCTCCAACAGTAATATCTAACTAAATGCTTGTGTTCCCAGCTCCAACAGTGCAGTAATATCTAACTAAATGCTTGTGTTCCCAGCTCCAACAGTGCAGTAATATCTAACTAAATGCTTGTGTTCCTAGCTCCAACAGTAATATCTAACTAAATGCTTGTGTTTCTAGCTCCAACAGTGCAGTAATATCTAACTAAATGCTTGTGTTCCCAGCTCCAACAGTAATATCTAACTAAATGCTTGTGTTCCCAGCTCCAACAGTAATATCTAACTAAATGCTTGTGTTCCCAGCTCCAACAGTAATATCTAACTAAATGCTTGTGTTCCCAGCTCCAACAGTGCAGTAATATCTAACTAAATGCTTGTGTTCCCAGCTCCAACAGTGCAGTAATATCTAACTAAATGCTTGTGTTCCTAGCTCCAACAGTAATATCTAACTAAATGCTTGTGTTCCTAGCTGCAACAGTAATATCTAACTAAATGCTTGTGTTCCCAGCTCCAACAGTAATATCTTACTAAATGCTTGCGTTCCCAGCTCCAACAGTAGTATCTAACTAAATGCTTGTGTTCCCAGCTCCAACAGTAATATCTAACTAAATGCTTGTGTTCCTAGCTCCAACAGTGCAGTAATATCTAACTAAATGCTTGTGTTCCCAGCTCCAACAGTAATATCTAACTAAATGCTTGTGTTCCCAGCTCCAACAGTAATATCTAACTAAATGCTTGTGTTCCCAGCTCCAACAGTGCAGTAATATCTAACTAAATGCTTGTGTTCCCAGCTCCAACAGTGCAGTAATATCTAACTAAATGCTTGTGTTCCTAGCTCCAACAGTAATATCTAACTAAATGCTTGTGTTCCTAGCTGCAACAGTAATATCTAACTAAATGCTTGTGTTCCCAGCTCCAACAGTAATATCTAACTAAATGCTTGTGTTCCCAGCTCCAACAGTAATATCTAACTAAATGCTTGTGTTCCCAGCTCCAACAGTGAATATCTAACTAAATGCTTGTGTTCCCAGCTCCAACAGGTATATCTAACTAAATGCTTGTGTTCCCAGCTCCAACAGTAATATCTAACTAAATGCTTGTGTTCCCAGCTCCAACAGTGCAGTAATATCTAACTAAATGCTTGTGTTCCCAGCTCCAACAGTGCAGTAATATCTAACTAAATGCTTGTGTTCCTAGCTCCAACAGTAATATCTAACTAAATGCTTGTGTTCCTAGCTGCAACAGTAATATCTAACTAAATGCTTGTGTTCCCAGCTCCAACATTAATATCTTACTAAATGCTTGTGTTCCCAGCTCCAACAGTGCAGTAATATCTAACTAAATGCTTGTGTTCCCAGCTCCAACAGTGCAGTAATATCTAACTAAATGCTTGTGTTCCCAGCTCCAACAGTAATATCTAACTAAATGCTTGTGTTCCTAGCTGCAACAGTAATATCTAACTAAATGCTTGTGTTCCCAGCTCCAACAGTAATATCTTACTAAATGCTTGTGTTCCCAGCTCCAACAGTAATATCTTACTAAATGCTTGTGTTCCCAGCTCCAACAGTAATATCTAACTAAATGCTTGTGTTCCCAGCTCCAACAGTGCAGTAGTATCTAACTAAATGCTTGTGTTCCCAGCTCCAACAGTAATATCTAACTAAATGCTTGTGTTTCTAGCTCCAACAGTGCAGTAATATCTAACTAAATGCTTGTGTTCCCAGCTCCAACAGTAATATCTAACTAAATGCTTGTGTTCCCAGCTCCAACAGTAATATCTAACTAAATGCTTGTGTTCCCAGCTCCAACAGTGCAGTAATATCTAACTAAATGCTTGTGTTCCCAGCTCCAACAGTGCAGTAATATCTAACTAAATGCTTGTGTTCCTAGCTCCAACAGTAATATCTAACTAAATGCTTGTGTTCCTAGCTGCAACAGTAATATCAAACTAAATGCTTGTGTTCCCAGCTCCAACAGTAATATCTAACTAAATGCTTGTGTTTCTAGCTCCAACAGTGCAGTAATATCTAACTAAATTCTTGTGTTCCCAGCTCCAACAGTAATATCTAACTAAATGCTTGTGTTCCCAGCTCCAACAGTAATATCTAACTAAATGCTTGTGTTCCCAGCTCCAACAGTGCAGTAATATCTAACTAAATGCTTGTGTTCCCAGCTCCAACAGTGCAGTAATATCTAACTAAATGCTTGTGTTCCTAGCTCCAACAGTAATATCTAACTAAATGCTTGTGTTCCTAGCTGCAACAGTAATATCAAACTAAATGCTTGTGTTCCCAGCTCCAACAGTAATATCTAACTAAATGCTTGTGTTTCTAGCTCCAACAGTGCAGTAATATCTAACTAAATTCTTGTGTTCCCAGCTCCAACAGTAATATCTAACTAAATGCTTGTGTTCCCAGCTCCAACAGTAATATCTAACTAAATGCTTGTGTTCCCAGCTCCAACAGTAATATCTAACTAAATGCTTGTGTTCCCAGCTCCAACAGTGCAGTAATATCTTACTAAATGCTTGTGTTCCCAGCTCCAACAGTGCAGTAATATCTAACTAAATGCTTGTGTTCCTAGCTGCAACAGTAATATCTAACTAAATGCTTGTGTTCCCAGCTCCAACAGTAATATCTTACTAAATGCTTGTGTTCCCAGCTCCAACAGTAGTATCTAACTAAATGCTTGTGTTCCCAGCTCCAACAGTAATATCTAACTAAATGCTTGTGTTTCTAGCTCCAACAGTGCAGTAATATCTAACTAAATGCTTGTGTTCCCAGCTCCAACAGTAATATCTAACTAAATGCTTGTGTTCCCAGCTCCAACAGTAATATCTAACTAAATGCTTGTGTTCCCAGCTCCAACAGTGCAGTAATATCTAACTAAATGCTTGTGTTCCCAGCTCCAACAGTGCAGTAATATCTAACTAAATGCTTGTGTTCCTAGCTCCAACAGTAATATCTAACTAAATGCTTGTGTTCCTAGCTGCAACAGTAATATCTAACTAAATGCTTGTGTTCCCAGCTCCAACAGTAATATCTAACTAAATGCTTGTGTTCCCAGCTCCAACAGTAATATCTAACTAAATGCTTGTGTTTCTAGCTCCAACAGTGCAGTAATATCTAACTAAATGCTTGTGTTCCCAGCTCCAACAGTAATATCTAACTAAATGCTTGTGTTCCCAGCTCCAACAGTAATATCTAACTAAATGCTTGTGTTCCCAGCTCCAACAGTAATATCTAACTAAATGCTTGTGTTCCCAGCTCCAACAGTGCAGTAATATCTAACTAAATGCTTGTGTTCCCAGCTCCAACAGTGCAGTAATATCTAACTAAATGCTTGTGTTCCCAGCTCCAACAGTAATATCTAACTAAATGCTTGTGTTTCTAGCTCCAACAGTGCAGTAATATCTAACTAAATGCTTGTGTTCCCAGCTCCAACAGTAATATCTAACTAAATGCTTGTGTTCCCAGCTCCAACAGTAATATCTAACTAAATGCTTGTGTTCCCAGCTCCAACAGTAATATCTAACTAAATGCTTGTGTTCCCAGCTCCAACAGTGCAGTAATATCTAACTAAATGCTTGTGTTCCCAGCTCCAACAGTGCAGTAATATCTAACTAAATGCTTGTGTTCCTAGCTCCAACAGTAATATCTAACTAAATGCTTGTGTTCCTAGCTGCAACAGTAATATCTAACTAAATGCTTGTGTTCCCAGCTCCAACAGTAATATCTTACTAAATTCTTGTGTTCCCAGCTCCAACAGTAGTATCTAACTAAATGCTTGTGTTCCCAGCTCCAACAGTAATATCTAACTAAATGCTTGTGTTTCTAGCTCCAACAGTGCAGTAATATCTAACTAAATGCTTGTGTTCCCAGCTCCAACAGTAATATCTAACTAAATGCTTGTGTTCCCAGCTCCAACAGTAATATCTAACTAAATGCTTGTGTTCCCAGCTCCAACAGTGCAGTAATATCTAACTAAATGCTTGTGTTCCCAGCTCCAACAGTGCAGTAATATCTAACTAAATGCTTGTGTTCCTAGCTCCAACAGTAATATCTAACTAAATGCTTGTGTTCCTAGCTGCAACAGTAATATCTAACTAAATGCCTGTGTTCCCAGCTCCAACAGTAATATCTAACTAAATGCTTGTGTTCCCAGCTCCAACAGTGCAGTAGTATCTAACTAAATGCTTGTGTTCCCAGCTCCAACAGTAATATCTAACTAAATGCTTGTGTTTCTAGCTCCAACAGTGCAGTAATATCTAACTAAATGCTTGTGTTCCCAGCTCCAACAGTAATATCTAACTAAATGCTTGTGTTCCCAGCTCCAACAGTAATATCTAACTAAATGCTTGTGTTCCCAGCTCCAACAGTGCAGTAATATCTAACTAAATGCTTGTGTTCCCAGCTCCAACAGTGCAGTAATATCTAACTAAATGCTTGTGTTCCTAGCTCCAACAGTAATATCTAACTAAATGCTTGTGTTCCTAGCTGCAACAGTAATATCAAACTAAATGCTTGTGTTCCCAGCTCCAACAGTAATATCTAACTAAATGCTTGTGTTTCTAGCTCCAACAGTGCAGTAATATCTAACTAAATTCTTGTGTTCCCAGCTCCAACAGTAATATCTAACTAAATGCTTGTGTTCCCAGCTCCAACAGTAATATCTAACTAAATGCTTGTGTTCCCAGCTCCAACAGTGCAGTAATATCTAACTAAATGCTTGTGTTCCCAGCTCCAACAGTGCAGTAATATCTAACTAAATGCTTGTGTTCCTAGCTCCAACAGTAATATCTAACTAAATGCTTGTGTTCCTAGCTGCAACAGTAATATCAAACTAAATGCTTGTGTTCCCAGCTCCAACAGTAATATCTAACTAAATGCTTGTGTTTCTAGCTCCAACAGTGCAGTAATATCTAACTAAATTCTTGTGTTCCCAGCTCCAACAGTAATATCTAACTAAATGCTTGTGTTCCCAGCTCCAACAGTAATATCTAACTAAATGCTTGTGTTCCCAGCTCCAACAGTAATATCTAACTAAATGCTTGTGTTCCCAGCTCCAACAGTGCAGTAATATCTTACTAAATGCTTGTGTTCCCAGCTCCAACAGTGCAGTAATATCTAACTAAATGCTTGTGTTCCTAGCTCCAACAGTAATATCTAACTAAATGCTTATGTTCCTAGCTGCAACAGTAATATCTAACTAAATGCTTGTGTTCCCAGCTCCAACAGTAATATCTTACTAAATGCTTGTGTTCCCAGCTCCAACAGTAGTATCTAACTAAATGCTTGTGTTCCCAGCTCCAACAGTAATATCTAACTAAATGCTTGTGTTTCTAGCTCCAACAGTGCAGTAATATCTAACTAAATGCTTGTGTTCCCAGCTCCAACAGTAATATCTAACTAAATGCTTGTGTTCCCAGCTCCAACAGTAATATCTAACTAAATGCTTGTGTTCCCAGCTCCAACAGTGCAGTAATATCTAACTAAATGCTTGTGTTCCCAGCTCCAACAGTGCAGTAATATCTAACTAAATGCTTGTGTTCCTAGCTCCAACAGTAATATCTAACTAAATGCTTGTGTTCCTAGCTGCAACAGTAATATCTAACTAAATGCTTGTGTTCCCAGCTCCAACAGTAATATCTAACTAAATGCTTGTGTTCCCAGCTCCAACAGTAATATCTAACTAAATGCTTGTGTTTCTAGCTCCAACAGTGCAGTAATATCTAACTAAATGCTTGTGTTCCCAGCTCCAACAGTAATATCTAACTAAATGCTTGTGTTCCCAGCTCCAACAGTAATCTCTAACTAAATGCTTGTGTTCCCAGCTCTAACAGTAATATCTAACTAAATGCTTGTGTTCCCAGCTCCAACAGTGCAGTAATATCTAACTAAATGCTTGTGTTCCCAGCTCCAACAGTGCAGTAATATCTAACTAAATGCTTGTGTTCCCAGCTCCAACAGTAATATCTAACTAAATGCTTGTGTTCCCAGCTCCAACAGTAATATCTAACTAAATGCTTGTGTTCCCAGCTCCAACAGTGCAGTAATATCTAACTAAATGCTTGTGTTCCCAGCTCCAACAGTGCAGTAATATCTAACTAAATGCTTGTGTTCCTAGCTCCAACAGTAATATCTAACTAAATGCTTGTGTTCCTAGCTGCAACAGTAATATCAAACTAAATGCTTGTGTTCCCAGCTCCAACAGTAATATCTAACTAAATGCTTGTGTTTCTAGCTCCAACAGTGCAGTAATATCTAACTAAATTCTTGTGTTCCCAGCTCCAACAGTAATATCTAACTAAATGCTTGTGTTCCCAGCTCCAACAGTAATATCTAACTAAATGCTTGTGTTCCCAGCTCCAACAGTAATATCTAACTAAATGCTTGTGTTCCCAGCTCCAACAGTGCAGTAATATCTTACTAAATGCTTGTGTTCCCAGCTCCAACAGTGCAGTAATATCTAACTAAATGCTTGTGTTCCTAGCTCCAACAGTAATATCTAACTAAATGCTTATGTTCCTAGCTGCAACAGTAATATCTAACTAAATGCTTGTGTTCCCAGCTCCAACAGTAATATCTTACTAAATGCTTGTGTTCCCAGCTCCAACAGTAGTATCTAACTAAATGCTTGTGTTCCCAGCTCCAACAGTAATATCTAACTAAATGCTTGTGTTTCTAGCTCCAACAGTGCAGTAATATCTAACTAAATGCTTGTGTTCCCAGCTCCAACAGTAATATCTAACTAAATGCTTGTGTTCCCAGCTCCAACAGTAATATCTAACTAAATGCTTGTGTTCCCAGCTCCAACAGTGCAGTAATATCTAACTAAATGCTTGTGTTCCCAGCTCCAACAGTGCAGTAATATCTAACTAAATGCTTGTGTTCCTAGCTCCAACAGTAATATCTAACTAAATGCTTGTGTTCCTAGCTGCAACAGTAATATCTAACTAAATGCTTGTGTTCCCAGCTCCAACAGTAATATCTAACTAAATGCTTGTGTTCCCAGCTCCAACAGTAATATCTAACTAAATGCTTGTGTTTCTAGCTCCAACAGTGCAGTAATATCTAACTAAATGCTTGTGTTCCCAGCTCCAACAGTAATATCTAACTAAATGCTTGTGTTCCCAGCTCCAACAGTAATATCTAACTAAATGCTTGTGTTCCCAGCTCCAACAGTAATATCTAACTAAATGCTTGTGTTCCCAGCTCCAACAGTGCAGTAATATCTAACTAAATGCTTGTGTTCCCAGCTCCAACAGTGCAGTAATATCTAACTAAATGCTTGTGTTCCCAGCTCCAACAGTAATATCTAACTAAATGCTTGTGTTCCCAGCTCCAACAGTAATATCTAACTAAATGCTTGTGTTCCCAGCTCCAACAGTGCAGTAATATCTAACTAAATGCTTGTGTTCCCAGCTCCAACAGTGCAGTAATATCTAACTAAATGCTTGTGTTCCTAGCTGCAACAGTAATATCTAACTAAATGCCTGTGTTCCCAGCTCCAACAGTAATATCTAACTAAATGCTTGTGTTCCCAGCTCCAACAGTGCAGTAGTATCTAACTAAATGCTTGTGTTCCCAGCTCCAACAGTAATATCTAACTAAATGCTTGTGTTTCTAGCTCCAACAGTGCAGTAATATCTAACTAAATGCTTGTGTTCCCAGCTCCAACAGTAATATCTAACTAAATGCTTGTGTTCCCAGCTCCAACAGTAATATCTAACTAAATGCTTGTGTTCCCAGCTCCAACAGTGCAGTAATATCTAACTAAATGCTTGTGTTCCCAGCTCCAACAGTGCAGTAATATCTAACTAAATGCTTGTGTTCCTAGCTCCAACAGTAATATCTAACTAAATGCTTGTGTTCCTAGCTGCAACAGTAATATCAAACTAAATGCTTGTGTTCCCAGCTCCAACAGTAATATCTAACTAAATGCTTGTGTTTCTAGCTCCAACAGTGCAGTAATATCTAACTAAATTCTTGTGTTCCCAGCTCCAACAGTAATATCTAACTAAATGCTTGTGTTCCCAGCTCCAACAGTAATATCTAACTAAATGCTTGTGTTCCCAGCTCCAACAGTGCAGTAATATCTAACTAAATGCTTGTGTTCCCAGCTCCAACAGTGCAGTAATATCTAACTAAATGCTTGTGTTCCTAGCTCCAACAGTAATATCTAACTAAATGCTTGTGTTCCTAGCTGCAACAGTAATATCAAACTAAATGCTTGTGTTCCCAGCTCCAACAGTAATATCTAACTAAATGCTTGTGTTTCTAGCTCCAACAGTGCAGTAATATCTAACTAAATTCTTGTGTTCCCAGCTCCAACAGTAATATCTAACTAAATGCTTGTGTTTCTAGCTCCAACAGTGCAGTAATATCTAACTAAATGCTTGTGTTCCCAGCTCCAACAGTAATATCTAACTAAATGCTTGTGTTCCCAGCTCCAACAGTAATATCTAACTAAATGCTTGTGTTCCCAGCTCCAACAGTGCAGTAATATCTAACTAAATGCTTGTGTTCCCAGCTCCAACAGTGCAGTAATATCTAACTAAATGCTTGTGTTCCTAGCTCCAACAGTAATATCTAACTAAATGCTTGTGTTCCTAGCTGCAACAGTAATATCTAACTAAATGCTTGTGTTCCCAGCTCCAACAGTAATATCTAACTAAATGCTTGTGTTCCCAGCTCCAACAGTAATATCTAACTAAATGCTTGTGTTTCTAGCTCCAACAGTGCAGTAATATCTAACTAAATGCTTGTGTTCCCAGCTCCAACAGTAATATCTAACTAAATGCTTGTGTTCCCAGCTCCAACAGTAATATCTAACTAAATGCTTGTGTTCCCAGCTCTAACAGTAATATCTAACTAAATGCTTGTGTTCCCAGCTCCAACAGTGCAGTAATATCTAACTAAATGCTTGTGTTCCCAGCTCCAACAGTGCAGTAATATCTAACTAAATGCTTGTGTTCCCAGCTCCAACAGTAATATCTAACTAAATGCTTGTGTTCCCAGCTCCAACAGTAATATCTAACTAAATGCTTGTGTTCCCAGCTCCAACAGTGCAGTAATATCTAACTAAATGCTTGTGTTCCCAGCTCCAACAGTGCAGTAATATCTAACTAAATGCTTGTGTTCCTAGCTGCAACAGTAATATCTAACTAAATGCCTGTGTTCCCAGCTCCAACAGTAATATCTAACTAAATGCTTGTGTTCCCAGCTCCAACAGTGCAGTAGTATCTAACTAAATGCTTGTGTTCCCAGCTCCAACAGTAATATCTAACTAAATGCTTGTGTTTCTAGCTCCAACAGTGCAGTAATATCTAACTAAATGCTTGTGTTCCCAGCTCCAACAGTAATATCTAACTAAATGCTTGTGTTCCCAGCTCCAACAGTAATATCTAACTAAATGCTTGTGTTCCCAGCTCCAACAGTGCAGTAATATCTAACTAAATGCTTGTGTTCCCAGCTCCAACAGTGCAGTAATATCTAACTAAATGCTTGTGTTCCTAGCTCCAACAGTAATATCTAACTAAATGCTTGTGTTCCTAGCTGCAACAGTAATATCAAACTAAATGCTTGTGTTCCCAGCTCCAACAGTAATATCTAACTAAATGCTTGTGTTTCTAGCTCCAACAGTGCAGTAATATCTAACTAAATTCTTGTGTTCCCAGCTCCAACAGTAATATCTAACTAAATGCTTGTGTTCCCAGCTCCAACAGTAATATCTAACTAAATGCTTGTGTTCCCAGCTCCAACAGTGCAGTAATATCTAACTAAATGCTTGTGTTCCCAGCTCCAACAGTGCAGTAATATCTAACTAAATGCTTGTGTTCCTAGCTCCAACAGTAATATCTAACTAAATGCTTGTGTTCCTAGCTGCAACAGTAATATCAAACTAAATGCTTGTGTTCCCAGCTCCAACAGTAATATCTAACTAAATGCTTGTGTTTCTAGCTCCAACAGTGCAGTAATATCTAACTAAATTCTTGTGTTCCCAGCTCCAACAGTAATATCTAACTAAATGCTTGTGTTCCCAGCTCCAACAGTAATATCTAACTAAATGCTTGTGTTCCCAGCTCCAACAGTAATATCTAACTAAATGCTTGTGTTCCCAGCTCCAACAGTGCAGTAATTTCTTACTAAATGCTTGTGTTCCCAGCTCCAACAGTGCAGTAATATCTAACTAAATGCTTGTGTTCCTAGCTCCAACAGTAATATCTAACTAAATGCTTATGTTCCTAGCTGCAACAGTAATATCTAACTAAATGCTTGTGTTCCCAGCTCCAACAGTAATATCTTACTAAATGCTTGTGTTCCCAGCTCCAACAGTAGTATCTAACTAAATGCTTGTGTTCCCAGCTCCAACAGTAATATCTAACTAAATGCTTGTGTTTCTAGCTCCAACAGTGCAGTAATATCTAACTAAATGCTTGTGTTCCCAGCTCCAACAGTAATATCTAACTAAATGCTTGTGTTCCCAGCTCCAACAGTAATATCTAACTAAATGCTTGTGTTCCCAGCTCCAACAGTGCAGTAATATCTAACTAAATGCTTGTGTTCCCAGCTCCAACAGTGCAGTAATATCTAACTAAATGCTTGTGTTCCTAGCTCCAACAGTAATATCTAACTAAATGCTTGTGTTCCTAGCTGCAACAGTAATATCTAACTAAATGCTTGTGTTCCCAGCTCCAACAGTAATATCTAACTAAATGCTTGTGTTCCCAGCTCCAACAGTAATATCTAACTAAATGCTTGTGTTTCTAGCTCCAACAGTGCAGTAATATCTAACTAAATGCTTGTGTTCCCAGCTCCAACAGTAATATCTAACTAAATGCTTGTGTTCCCAGCTCCAACAGTAATATCTAACTAAATGCTTGTGTTCCCAGCTCTAACAGTAATATCTAACTAAATGCTTGTGTTCCCAGCTCCAACAGTGCAGTAATATCTAACTAAATGCTTGTGTTCCCAGCTCCAACAGTGCAGTAATATCTAACTAAATGCTTGTGTTCCCAGCTCCAACAGTAATATCTAACTAAATGCTTGTGTTCCCAGCTCCAACAGTAATATCTAACTAAATGCTTGTGTTCCCAGCTCCAACAGTGCAGTAATATCTAACTAAATGCTTGTGTTCCCAGCTCCAACAGTGCAGTAATATCTAACTAAATGCTTGTGTTCCTAGCTCCAACAGTAATATCTAACTAAATGCTTGTGTTCCCAGCTCCAACAGTAATATCTAACTAAATGCTTGTGTTCCCAGCTCCAACAGTGCAGTAGTATCTAACTAAATGCTTGTGTTCCCAGCTCCAACAGTAATATCTAACTAAATGCTTGTGTTTCTAGCTCCAACAGTGCAGTAATATCTAACTAAATGCTTGTGTTCCCAGCTCCAACAGTAATATCTAACTAAATGCTTGTGTTCCCAGCTCCAACAGTAATATCTAACTAAATGCTTGTGTTCCCAGCTCCAACAGTGCAGTAATATCTAACTAAATGCTTGTGTTCCCAGCTCCAACAGTGCAGTAATATCTAACTAAATGCTTGTGTTCCTAGCTCCAACAGTAATATCTAACTAAATGCTTGTGTTCCTAGCTGCAACAGTAATATCAAACTAAATGCTTGTGTTCCCAGCTCCAACAGTAATATCTAACTAAATGCTTGTGTTTCTAGCTCCAACAGTGCAGTAATATCTAACTAAATTCTTGTGTTCCCAGCTCCAACAGTAATATCTAACTAAATGCTTGTGTTCCCAGCTCCAACAGTAATATCTAACTAAATGCTTGTGTTCCCAGCTCCAACAGTGCAGTAATATCTAACTAAATGCTTGTGTTCCCAGCTCCAACAGTGCAGTAATATCTAACTAAATGCTTGTGTTCCTAGCTCCAACAGTAATATCTAACTAAATGCTTGTGTTCCTAGCTGCAACAGTAATATCAAACTAAATGCTTGTGTTCCCAGCTCCAACAGTAATATCTAACTAAATGCTTGTGTTTCTAGCTCCAACAGTGCAGTAATATCTAACTAAATTCTTGTGTTCCCAGCTCCAACAGTAATATCTAACTAAATGCTTGTGTTTCTAGCTCCAACAGTGCAGTAATATCTAACTAAATGCTTGTGTTCCCAGCTCCAACAGTAATATCTAACTAAATGCTTGTGTTCCCAGCTCCAACAGTAATATCTAACTAAATGCTTGTGTTCCCAGCTCCAACAGTGCAGTAATATCTAACTAAATGCTTGTGTTCCCAGCTCCAACAGTGCAGTAATATCTAACTAAATGCTTGTGTTCCTAGCTCCAACAGTAATATCTAACTAAATGCTTGTGTTCCTAGCTGCAACAGTAATATCTAACTAAATGCTTGTGTTCCCAGCTCCAACAGTAATATCTAACTAAATGCTTGTGTTCCCAGCTCCAACAGTAATATCTAACTAAATGCTTGTGTTTCTAGCTCCAACAGTGCAGTAATATCTAACTAAATGCTTGTGTTCCCAGCTCCAACAGTAATATCTAACTAAATGCTTGTGTTCCCAGCTCCAACAGTAATATCTAACTAAATGCTTGTGTTCCCAGCTCCAACAGTAATATCTAACTAAATGCTTGTGTTCCCAGCTCCAACAGTGCAGTAATATCTAACTAAATGCTTGTGTTCCCAGCTCCAACAGTGCAGTAATATCTAACTAAATGCTTGTGTTCCCAGCTCCAACAGTAATATCTAACTAAATGCTTGTGTTCCCAGCTCCAACAGTAATATCTAACTAAATGCTTGTGTTCCCAGCTCCAACAGTGCAGTAATATCTAACTAAATGCTTGTGTTCCCAGCTCCAACAGTGCAGTAATATCTAACTAAATGCTTGTGTTCCTAGCTGCAACAGTAATATCTAACTAAATGCCTGTGTTCCCAGCTCCAACAGTAATATCTAACTAAATGCTTGTGTTCCCAGCTCCAACAGTGCAGTAGTATCTAACTAAATGCTTGTGTTCCCAGCTCCAACAGTAATATCTAACTAAATGCTTGTGTTTCTAGCTCCAACAGTGCAGTAATATCTAACTAAATGCTTGTGTTCCCAGCTCCAACAGTAATATCTAACTAAATGCTTGTGTTCCCAGCTCCAACAGTAATATCTAACTAAATGCTTGTGTTCCCAGCTCCAACAGTGCAGTAATATCTAACTAAATGCTTGTGTTCCCAGCTCCAACAGTGCAGTAATATCTAACTAAATGCTTGTGTTCCTAGCTCCAACAGTAATATCTAACTAAATGCTTGTGTTCCTAGCTGCAACAGTAATATCAAACTAAATGCTTGTGTTCCCAGCTCCAACAGTAATATCTAACTAAATGCTTGTGTTTCTAGCTCCAACAGTGCAGTAATATCTAACTAAATGCTTGTGTTCCCAGCTCCAACAGTAATATCTAACTAAATGCTTGTGTTCCCAGCTCCAACAGTAATATCTAACTAAATGCTTGTGTTCCCAGCTCCAACAGTGCAGTAATATCTAACTAAATGCTTGTGTTCCCAGCTCCAACAGTGCAGTAATATCTAACTAAATGCTTGTGTTCCTAGCTCCAACAGTAATATCTAACTAAATGCTTGTGTTCCTAGCTGCAACAGTAATATCAAACTAAATGCTTGTGTTCCCAGCTCCAACAGTAATATCTAACTAAATGCTTGTGTTTCTAGCTCCAACAGTGCAGTAATATCTAACTAAATTCTTGTGTTCCCAGCTCCAACAGTAATATCTAACTAAATGCTTGTGTTCCCAGCTCCAACAGTAATATCTAACTAAATGCTTGTGTTCCCAGCTCCAACAGTAATATCTAACTAAATGCTTGTGTTCCCAGCTCCAACAGTGCAGTAATTTCTTACTAAATGCTTGTGTTCCCAGCTCCAACAGTGCAGTAATATCTAACTAAATGCTTGTGTTCCTAGCTCCAACAGTAATATCTAACTAAATGCTTATGTTCCTAGCTGCAACAGTAATATCTAACTAAATGCTTGTGTTCCCAGCTCCAACAGTAATATCTTACTAAATGCTTGTGTTCCCAGCTCCAACAGTAGTATCTAACTAAATGCTTGTGTTCCCAGCTCCAACAGTAATATCTAACTAAATGCTTGTGTTTCTAGCTCCAACAGTGCAGTAATATCTAACTAAATGCTTGTGTTCCCAGCTCCAACAGTAATATCTAACTAAATGCTTGTGTTCCCAGCTCCAACAGTAATATCTAACTAAATGCTTGTGTTCCCAGCTCCAACAGTGCAGTAATATCTAACTAAATGCTTGTGTTCCCAGCTCCAACAGTGCAGTAATATCTAACTAAATGCTTGTGTTCCTAGCTCCAACAGTAATATCTAACTAAATGCTTGTGTTCCTAGCTGCAACAGTAATATCTAACTAAATGCTTGTGTTCCCAGCTCCAACAGTAATATCTAACTAAATGCTTGTGTTCCCAGCTCCAACAGTAATATCTAACTAAATGCTTGTGTTTCTAGCTCCAACAGTGCAGTAATATCTAACTAAATGCTTGTGTTCCCAGCTCCAACAGTAATATCTAACTAAATGCTTGTGTTCCCAGCTCCAACAGTAATATCTAACTAAATGCTTGTGTTCCCAGCTCCAACAGTGCAGTAATATCTAACTAAATGCTTGCGTTCCCAGCTCCAACAGTGCAGTAATATCTAACTAAATGCTTGTGTTCCTAGCTCCAACAGTAATATCTAACTAAATGCTTGTGTTCCTAGCTGCAACAGTAATATCTAACTAAATGCCTGTGTTCCCAGCTCCAACAGTAATATCTAACTAAATGCTTGTGTTCCCAGCTCCAACAGTGCAGTAGTATCTAACTAAATGCTTGTGTTCCCAGCTCCAACAGTAATATCTAACTAAATGCTTGTGTTTCTAGCTCCAACAGTGCAGTAATATCTAACTAAATGCTTGTGTTCCCAGCTCCAACAGTAATATCTAACTAAATGCTTGTGTTCCCAGCTCCAACAGTAATATCTAACTAAATGCTTGTGTTCCCAGCTCCAACAGTGCAGTAATATCTAACTAAATGCTTGTGTTCCCAGCTCCAACAGTGCAGTAATATCTAACTAAATGCTTGTGTTCCTAGCTCCAACAGTAATATCTAACTAAATGCTTGTGTTCCTAGCTGCAACAGTAATATCAAACTAAATGCTTGTGTTCCCAGCTCCAACAGTAATATCTAACTAAATGCTTGTGTTCCTAGCTCCAACAGTGCAGTAATATCTAACTAAATTCTTGTGTTCCCAGCTCCAACAGTAATATCTAACTAAATGCTTGTGTTCCCAGCTCCAACAGTAATATCTAACTAAATGCTTGTGTTCCCAGCTCCAACAGTGCAGTAATATCTAACTAAATGCTTGTGTTCCCAGCTCCAACAGTGCAGTAATATCTAACTAAATGCTTGTGTTCCTAGCTCCAACAGTAATATCTAACTAAATGCTTGTGCCTAGCTGCAACAGTAATATCAAACTAAATGCTTGTGTTCCCAGCTCCAACAGTAATATCTAACTAAATGCTTGTGTTTCTAGCTCCAACAGTGCAGTAATATCTAACTAAATTCTTGTGTTCCCAGCTCCAACAGTAATATCTAACTAAATGCTTGTGTTCCCAGCTCCAACAGTAATATCTAACTAAATGCTTGTGTTCCCAGCTCCAACAGTAATATCTAACTAAATGCTTGTGTTCCCAGCTCCAACAGTGCAGTAATATCTTACTAAATGCTTGTGTTCCCAGCTCCAACAGTGCAGTAATATCTAACTAAATGCTTGTGTTCCTAGCTCCAACAGTAATATCTAACTAAATGCTTATGTTCCTAGCTGCAACAGTAATATCTAACTAAATGCTTGTGTTCCCAGCTCCAACAGTAATATCTTACTAAATGCTTGTGTTCCCAGCTCCAACAGTAGTATCTAACTAAATGCTTGTGTTCCCAGCTCCAACAGTAATATCTAACTAAATGCTTGTGTTTCTAGCTCCAACAGTGCAGTAATATCTAACTAAATGCTTGTGTTCCCAGCTCCAACAGTAATATCTAACTAAATGCTTGTGTTCCCAGCTCCAACAGTAATATCTAACTAAATGCTTGTGTTCCCAGCTCCAACAGTGCAGTAATATCTAACTAAATGCTTGTGTTCCCAGCTCCAACAGTGCAGTAATATCTAACTAAATGCTTGTGTTCCTAGCTCCAACAGTAATATCTAACTAAATGCTTGTGTTCCTAGCTGCAACAGTAATATCTAACTAAATGCTTGTGTTCCCAGCTCCAACAGTAATATCTAACTAAATGCTTGTGTTCCCAGCTCCAACAGTAATATCTAACTAAATGCTTGTGTTTCTAGCTCCAACAGTGCAGTAATATCTAACTAAATGCTTGTGTTCCCAGCTCCAACAGTAATATCTAACTAAATGCTTGTGTTCCCAGCTCCAACAGTAATATCTAACTAAATGCTTGTGTTCCCAGCTCTAACAGTAATATCTAACTAAATGCTTGTGTTCCCAGCTCCAACAGTGCAGTAATATCTAACTAAATGCTTGTGTTCCCAGCTCCAACAGTGCAGTAATATCTAACTAAATGCTTGTGTTCCTAGCTCCAACAGTAATATCTAACTAAATGCTTGTGTTTCTAGCTCCAACAGTGCAGTAATATCTAACTAAATGCTTGTGTTCCCAGCTCCAACAGTAATATCTAACTAAATGCTTGTGTTCCCAGCTCCAACAGTAATATCTAACTAAATGCTTGTGTTCCCAGCTCCAACAGTAATATCTAACTAAATGCTTGTGTTCCCAGCTCCAACAGTGCAGTAATATCTAACTAAATGCTTGTGTTCCCAGCTCCAACAGTGCAGTAATATCTTACTAAATGCTTGTGTTCCTAGCTCCAACAGTAATATCTAACTAAATGCTTGTGTTCCTAGCTGCAACAGTAATATCTAACTAAATGCTTGTGTTCCCAGCTCCAACAGTAATATCTTACTAAATTCTTGTGTTCCCAGCTCCAACAGTAGTATCTAACTAAATGCTTGTGTTCCCAGCTCCAACAGTAATATCTAACTAAATGCTTGTGTTTCTAGCTCCAACAGTGCAGTAATATCTAACTAAATGCTTGTGTTCCCAGCTCCAACAGTAATATCTAACTAAATGCTTGTGTTCCCAGCTCCAACAGTAATATCTAACTAAATGCTTGTGTTCCCAGCTCCAACAGTGCAGTAATATCTAACTAAATGCTTGTGTTCCCAGCTCCAACAGTGCAGTAATATCTAACTAAATGCTTGTGTTCCTAGCTCCAACAGTAATATCTAACTAAATGCTTGTGTTCCTAGCTGCAACAGTAATATCTAACTAAATGCTTGTGTTCCCAGCTCCAACAGTAATATCTAACTAAATGCTTGTGTTCCCAGCTCCAACAGTAGTATCTAACTAAATGCTTGTGTTCCCAGCTCCAACAGTAATATCTAACTAAATGCTTGTGTTCCCAGCTCCAACAGTGCAGTAATATCTAACTAAATGCTTGTGTTCCCAGCTCCAACAGTAATATCTAACTAAATGCTTGTGTTCCCAGCTCCAACAGTAATATCTAACGAAATGCTTGTGTTCCCAGCTCCAACAGTGCAGTAATATCTAACTAAATGCTTGTGTTCCCAGCTCCAACAGTGCAGTAATATCTAACTAAATGCTTGTGTTCCTAGCTCCAACAGTAATATCTAACTAAATGCTTGTGTTCCTAGCTGCAACAGTAATATCTAACTAAATGCTTGTGTTCCCAGCTCCAACAGTAATATCTAACTAAATGCTTGTGTTCCCAGCTCCAACAGTAATATCTAACTAAATGCTTGTGTTTCTAGCTCCAACAGTGCAGTAATATCTAACTAAATGCTTGTGTTCCCAGCTCCAACAGTAATATCTAACTAAATGCTTGTGTTCCCAGCTCCAACAGTAATATCTAACTAAATGCTTGTGTTCCCAGCTCCAACAGTAATATCTAACTAAATGCTTGTGTTCCCAGCTCCAACAGTGCAGTAATATCTAACTAAATGCTTGTGTTCCCAGCTCCAACAGTGCAGTAATATCTAACTAAATGCTTGTGTTCCTAGCTCCAACAGTAATATCTAACTAAATGCTTGTGTTTCTAGCTCCAACAGTGCAGTAATATCTAACTAAATGCTTGTGTTCCCAGCTCCAACAGTAATATCTAACTAAATGCTTGTGTTCCCAGCTCCAACAGTAATATCTAACTAAATGCTTGTGTTCCCAGCTCCAACAGTAATATCTAACTAAATGCTTGTGTTCCCAGCTCCAACAGTGCAGTAATATCTAACTAAATGCTTGTGTTCCCAGCTCCAACAGTGCAGTAATATCTAACTAAATGCTTGTGTTCCTAGCTCCAACAGTAATATCTAACTAAATGCTTGTGTTCCTAGCTGCAACAGTAATATCTAACTAAATGCTTGTGTTCCCAGCTCCAACAGTAATATCTTACTAAATGCTTGTGTTCCCAGCTCCAACAGTAGTATCTAACTAAATGCTTGTGTTCCCAGCTCCAACAGTAATATCTAACTAAATGCTTGTGTTTCTAGCTCCAACAGTGCAGTAATATCTAACTAAATGCTTGTGTTCCCAGCTCCAACAGTAATATCTAACTAAATGCTTGTGTTCCCAGCTCCAACAGTAATATCTAACTAAATGCTTGTGTTCCCAGCTCCAACAGTGCAGTAATATCTAACTAAATGCTTGTGTTCCCAGCTCCAACAGTGCAGTAATATCTAACTAAATGCTTGTGTTCCTAGCTCCAACAGTAATATCTAACTAAATGCTTGTGTTCCTAGCTGCAACAGTAATATCTAACTAAATGCCTGTGTTCCCAGCTCCAACAGTAATATCTAACTAAATGCTTGTGTTCCCAGCTCCAACAGTAATATCTAACTAAATGCTTGTGTTCCCAGCTCCAACAGTAATATCTAACTAAATGCTTGTGTTCCCAGCTCCAACAGGTATATCTAACTAAATGCTTGTGTTCCCAGCTCCAACAGTAATATCTAACTAAATGCTTGTGTTCCCAGCACCAACAGTGAAGTAATATCTAACTAAATGCTTGTGTTCCCAGCTCCAACAGTGCAGTAATATCTAACTAAATGCTTGTGTTCCTAGCTCCAACAGTAATATCTAACTAAATGCTTGTGTTCCTAGCTGCAACAGTAATATCTAACTAAATGCTTGTGTTCCCAGCTCCAACATTAATATCTTACTAAATGCTTGTGTTCCCAGCTCCAACAGTGCAGTAATATCTAACTAAATGCTTGTGTTCCCAGCTCCAACAGTGCAGTAATATCTAACGAAATGCTTGTGTTCCTAGCTCCAACAGTAATATCTAACTAAATGCTTGTGTTCCTAGCTGCAACAGTAATATCTAACTAAATGCTTGTGTTCCCAGCTCCAACAGTAATATCTTACTAAATGCTTGTGTTCCCAGCTCCAACAGTAGTATCTAACTAAATGCTTGTGTTCCCAGCTCCAACAGTAATATCTAACTAAATGCTTGTGTTTCTAGCTCCAACAGTGCAGTAATATCTAACTAAATGCTTGTGTTCCCAGCTCCAACAGTAATATCTAACTAAATGCTTGTGTTCCCAGCTCCAACAGTAATATCTAACTAAATGCTTGTGTTCCCAGCTCCAACAGTGCAGTAATATCTAACTAAATGCTTGTGTTCCCATCTCCAACAGTGCAGTAATATCTAACTAAATGCTTGTGTTCCTAGCTCCAACAGTAATATCTAACTAAATGCTTGTGTTCCTAGCTCCAACAGTAATATCTAACTAAATGCTTGTGTTCCCAGCTCCAACAGTAATATCTTACTAAATGCTTGTGTTCCCAGCTCCAACAGTAGTATCTAACTAAATGCTTGTGTTCCCAGCTCCAACAGTAATATCTAACTAAATGCTTGTGTTTCTAGCTCCAACAGTGCAGTAATATCTAACTAAATGCTTGTGTTCCCAGCTCCAACAGTAATATCTAACTAAATGCTTGTGTTCCCAGCTCCAACAGTAATATCTAACTAAATGCTTGTGTTCCCAGCTCCAACAGTGCAGTAATATCTAACTAAATGCTTGTGTTCCCAGCTCCAACAGTGCAGTAATATCTAACTAAATGCTTGTGTTCCTAGCTCCAACAGTAATATCTAACTAAATGCTTGTGTTCCTAGCTCCAACAGTAATATCTAACTAAATGCTTGTGTTCCCAGCTCCAACAGTAATATCTAACTAAATGCTTGTGTTCCCAGCTCCAACAGTAATATCTAACTAAATGCTTGTGTTCCCAGCTCCAACAGTAATATCTAACTAAATGCTTGTGTTCCCAGCTCCAACAGGTATATCTAACTAAATGCTTGTGTTCCCAGCTCCAACAGTAATATCTAACTAAATGCTTGTGTTCCCAGCTCCAACAGTGCAGTAATATCTAACTAAATGCTTGTGTTCCCAGCTCCAACAGTGCAGTAATATCTAACTAAATGCTTGTGTTCCTAGCTCCAACAGTAATATCTAACTAAATGCTTGTGTTCCTAGCTGCAACAGTAATATCTAACTAAATGCTTGTGTTCCCAGCTCCAACATTAATATCTTACTAAATGCTTGTGTTCCCAGCTCCAACAGTGCAGTAATATCTAACTAAATGCTTGTGTTCCCAGCTCCAACAGTGCAGTAATATCTAACTAAATGCTTGTGTTCCTAGCTCCAACAGTAATATCTAACTAAATGCTTGTGTTCCTAGCTGCAACAGTAATATCTAACTAAATGCTTGTGTTCCCAGCTCCAACAGTAATATCTTACTAAATGCTTGTGTTCCCAGCTCCAACAGTAGTATCTAACTAAATGCTTGTGTTCCCAGCTCCAACAGTAATATCTAACTAAATGCTTGTGTTTCTAGCTCCAACAGTGCAGTAATATCTAACTAAATGCTTGTGTTCCCAGCTCCAACAGTAATATCTAACTAAATGCTTGTGTTCCCAGCTCCAACAGTAATATCTAACTAAATGCTTGTGTTCCCAGCTCCAACAGTGCAGTAATATCTAACTAAATGCTTGTGTTCCCAGCTCCAACAGTGCAGTAATATCTAACTAAATGCTTGTGTTCCTAGCTCCAACAGTAATATCTAACTAAATGCTTGTGTTCCTAGCTGCAACAGTAATATCTAACTAAATGCCTGTGTTCCCAGCTCCAACAGTAATATCTTACTAAATGCTTGTGTTCCCAGCTCCAACAGTAATATCTAACTAAATGCTTGTGTTCCCAGCTCCAACAGTAATATCTAACTAAATGCTTGTGTTCCCAGCTCCAACAGTAATATCTAACTAAATGCTTGTGTTCCTAGCTGCAACAGTAATATCTAACTAAATGCTTGTGTTCCCAGCTCCAACAGTGCAGTAATATCTAACTAAATGCTTGTGTTCCCAGCTCCAACAGTGCAGTAATATCTAACTAAATGCTTGTGTTCCTAGCTCCAACAGTAATATCTAACTAAATGCTTGTGTTCCTAGCTGCAACAGTAATATCTAACTAAATGCCTGTGTTCCCAGCTCCAACAGTAATATCTAACTAAATGCTTGTGTTCCCAGCTCCAACAGTAATATCTAACTAAATGCTTGTGTTCCCAGCTCCAACAGTAATATCTAACTAAATGCCTGTGTTCCCAGCTCCAACAGTAATATCTAACTAAATGCTTGTGTTCCCAGCTCCAACAGTAATATCTAACTAAATGCTTGTGTTCCCAGCTCCAACAGTAATATCTAACTAAATGCTTGTGTTCCCAGCTCCAACAGGTAATATCTAACTAAATGCTTGTGTTCCCAGCTCCAACAGTAATATCTAACTAAATGCTTGTGTTCCCAGCTCCAACAGTGCAGTAATATCTAACTAAATGCTTGTGTTCCTAGCTCCAACAGTAATATCTAACTAAATGCTTGTGTTCCTAGCTCCAACAGTAATATCTAACTAAATGCTTGTGTTCCCAGCTCCAACATTAATATCTAACTAAATGCTTGTGTTCCCAGCTCCAACAGTGCAGTAATATCTAACTAAATGCTTGTGTTCCCAGCTCCAACAGTGCAGTAATATCTAACGAAATGCTTGTGTTCCTAGCTCCAACAGTAATATCTAACTAAATGCTTGTGTTCCTAGCTCCAACAGTAATATCTAACTAAATGCTTGTGTTCCCAGCTCCAACAGTAATATCTTACTAAATGCTTGTGTTCCCAGCTCCAACAGTAGTATCTAACTAAATGCTTGTGTTCCCAGCTCCAACAGTAATATCTAACTAAATGCTTGTGTTTCTAGCTCCAACAGTGCAGTAATATCTAACTAAATGCTTGTGTTCCCAGCTCCAACAGTAATATCTAACTAAATGCTTGTGTTCCCAGCTCCAACAGTAATATCTAACTAAATGCTTGTGTTCCCAGCTCCAACAGTGCAGTAATATCTAACTAAATGCTTGTGTTCCCAGCTCCAACAGTGCAGTAATATCTAACTAAATGCTTGTGTTCCTAGCTCCAACAGTAATATCTAACTAAATGCTTGTGTTCCTAGCTCCAACAGTAATATCTAACTAAATGCTTGTGTTCCCAGCTCCAACAGTAATATCTAACTAAATGCTTGTGTTCCCAGCTCCAACAGTAGTATCTAACTAAATGCTTGTGTTCCCAGCTCCAACAGTAATATCTAACTAAATGCTTGTGTTTCTAGCTCCAACAGTGCAGTAATATCTAACTAAATGCTTGTGTTCCCAGCTCCAACAGTAATATCTAACTAAATGCTTGTGTTCCCAGCTCCAACAGTAATATCTAACTAAATGCTTGTGTTCCCAGCTCCAACAGTGCAGTAATATCTAACTAAATGCTTGTGTTCCCAGCTCCAACAGTAATATCTAACTAAATGCTTGTGTTCCTAGCTCCAACAGTAATATCTAACTAAATGCTTGTGTTCCCAGCTCCAACAGTAATATCTAACTAAATGCTTGTGTTCCCAGCTCCAACAGTAATATCTAACTAAATGCTTGTGTTCCCAGCTCCAACAGTAATATCTAACTAAATGCTTGTGTTCCCAGCTCCAACAGGTATATCTAACTAAATGCTTGTGTTCCCAGCTCCAACAGTAATATCTAACTAAATGCTTGTGTTCCCAGCTCCAACAGTGCAGTAATATCTAACTAAATGCTTGTGTTCCCAGCTCCAACAGTGCAGTAATATCTAACTAAATGCTTGTGTTCCTAGCTCCAACAGTAATATCTAACTAAATGCTTGTGTTCCTAGCTCCAACAGTAATATCTAACTAAATGCTTGTGTTCCCAGCTCCAACATTAATATCTAACTAAATGCTTGTGTTCCCAGCTCCAACAGTGCAGTAATATCTAACTAAATGCTTGTGTTCCCAGCTCCAACAGTGCAGTAATATCTAACGAAATGCTTGTGTTCCCAGCTCCAACAGTAATATCTAACTAAATGCTTGTGTTCCTAGCTCCAACAGTAATATCTAACTAAATGCTTGTGTTCCCAGCTCCAACAGTAATATCTTACTAAATGCTTGTGTTCCCAGCTCCAACAGTAGTATCTAACTAAATGCTTGTGTTCCCAGCTCCAATCAGTAATATCTAACTAAATGCTTGTGTTTCTAGCTCCAACAGTGCAGTAATATCTAACTAAATGCTTGTGTTCCCAGCTCCAACAGTAATATCTAACTAAATGCTTGTGTTCCCAGCTCCAACAGTAATATCTAACTAAATGCTTGTGTTCCCAGCTCCAACAGTGCAGTAATATCTAACTAAATGCTTGTGTTCCCAGCTCCAACAGTGCAGTAATATCTAACTAAATGCTTGTGTTCCTAGCTCCAACAGTAATATCTAACTAAATGCTTGTGTTCCTAGCTCCAACAGTCAATATCTAACTAAATGCTTGTGTTCCCAGCTCCAACAGTAATATCTAACTAAATGCTTGTGTTCCCAGCTCCAACAGTAATATCTAACTAAATGCCTGTGTTCCCAGCTCCAACAGTAATATCTAACTAAATGCTTGTGTTCCCAGCTCCAACAGTAATATCTAACTAAATGCTTGTGTTCCCAGCTCCAACAGTAATATCTAACTAAATGCTTGTGTTCCCAGCTCCAACAGTAATATCTAACTAAATGCTTGTGTTCCCAGCTCCAACAGTAATATCTAACTAAATGCTTGTGTTCCCAGCTCCAACAGTGAATATCTAACTAAATGCTTGTGTTCCCAGCTCCAACAGTGCAGTAATATCTAACTAAATGCTTGTGTTCCCAGCTCCAACAGTGCAGTAATATCTAACTAAATGCTTGTGTTCCTAGCTCCAACAGTAATATCTAACTAAATGCCTGTGTTCCCAGCTCCAACAGTAATATCTAACTAAATGCTTGTGTTCCCAGCTCCAACAGTAATATCTAACTAAATGCTTGTGTTCCCAGCTCCAACAGTAATATCTAACTAAATGCTTGTGTTCCCAGCTCCAACAGGTAATATCTAACTAAATGCTTGTGTTCCCAGCTCCAACAGTAATATCTAACTAAATGCTTGTGTTCCCAGCTCCAACAGTGCAAATATCTAACTAAATGCTTGTGTTCCCAGCTCCAACAGTCAAATATCTAACTAAATGCTTGTGTTCCCAGCTCCAACAGTAATATCTAACTAAATGCTTGTGTTCCCAGCTCCAACAGTAATATCTAACTAAATGCTTGTGTTCCCAGCTGCAACAGTGCTAATATCTAACTAAATGCTTGTGTTCCCAGCTCCAACAGTGCGTAATATCTAACTAAATGCTTGTGTTCCTAGCTCCAACAGTAATATCTAACTAAATGCTTGTGTTCCCAGCTCCAACAGTAATATCTAACTAAATGCTTGTGTTCCCAGCTCCAACAGTAATATCTAACTAAAGAGAGAGAGAGAGAGAGAGAGAGAGAGAGAGAGAGAGAGAGAGAGAGAGAGAGAGAGAGAGAGAGAGAGAGAGAGAGAGAGAGAGAGAGAGAGAGAGAGAGAGAGAGAGAGAGAGAGAGAGAGAGAGAGAGAGAGAGAGAGAGAGAGAGAGAGAGAGAGAGAGAGAGAGAGAGAGAGAGAGAGAGAGAGAGAGAGAGAGAGAGAGTGATCGTCTCAGGCCCAGCGTAGAGTTTAAACCCCAGGATATCCTCCTCTTCCTCTCTTCCTCTCCTCCCCTCCTCCTCTTCCTCTCTTCCTCTCCTCCCCTCCTTCTCTTCCTCTCTTCCTCTCCTCCCCTCCTCCTCTTCCTCTTTTCCTCTCCTCCCCTCCCTAGTGCCAATCACACAGAGAGAGAGAGAGAGAGAGAGAGAGAGAGAGAGAGAGAGAAGAGAGACAGAGGGAGAGAGGAAGAGAGAGTGATCGTCTCAGGCCCAGCATAGAGTTTAAACCCCAGGATATCCTCTCCTCCTCTTCCTCTCTTCCTCTCCTCCTCTCCCTAGTGCCAATCACACAGAGAGAGAGAGAGAGAGAGAGAGAGAGAGTGATCGTCTCAGGCCCAGCGTAGAGTTTAAACCCCAGGATATCCTCTCTTCCTCTCCTCTCCTCTCCTCCCGAGAGCCAGTCATGTTGTTTACTTCAGGAGGGAGACCACTTCACTGTACAGTCCAAAAAAAATAGTGTTTTAAAGGGCATTTAAGTTTGAGCCGTTAAAGTGAAAATGCCTTGTATTGAATCCTGGCAACACAGAGGTGTGTGTGTGTGTGTGTGTGTGTGTGTGTGTGTGTGTGTGTGTGTGTGTGTGTGTGTGTGTGTGTGTGTGTGTGTGTGTGTGTGTGTGTGTGGTGTGTGTGTGTGTGTGTGTGTGTGTGTGTGTGTGTGTGTGTGTGTGTGTGTGTGTGTGTGTGTGTGTGTGTGTGTGTGTGTGTGTGTGTGTGTGTGTGTGTGTGTGTGTGTGTGTGTGTGTGTGTGTGTGTGTGTGTGTGTGTGTGTGTGTGTGTGTGTGTGTGTGTGTGTGTGTGTGTGTCTCTGGGGGAGGGGTACTGTGTTTGGGCAGAATGCTGGTGTTGGTACTTTCATAGTTTCAGAGACTTGGTCAGATCGATCCAGGCAGAAAATAGAAGCAATTAGACACAACAGCACTAAACTGAGAGGTTAAAAAAAAGTACTTTGCTGTTTATTATTTATTTAACCAGGCAAGTCAGACAAGAACAAATTCTTATTTACAATGACGGCCTACACCTTCTGCACCGCCCTATGGGGCTCCCTGCGGGACTCCCAATCACAGCCGGTTGTGATACAGCCTGGATTCGAACCAGGGTGTCTGTAGTGATGCATCTAGCACTGAGAGGCAGTGCCTTTAGACCGCTGCACCACCCAGCAGCCCTCTATCACTGAGAGGCGGTGCTTTAGTCCGCTGCACCAGTCGGGAGCCCTCTATCACTGAGAGGCGGTGCCATAGTCCGCTGCACCACCCAGCAGCCCTCTATCACTGAGAGGCGGTGCTTTAGTCCTCTGCACCACTAGGGAGCCCTCTAGCACTGAGAGGCGGTGCCTTAGTCCGCTGCACCACCCAGCAGCCCTCTAGCACTGAGAGGCGGTGCTTTAGTCCGCTGCACCACCCAGCAGCCCTCTATCACTGAGAGGCGGTGCCTTGAGTCCGCTGCACCAGTAGGGGAGCCCTCTAGCACTGAGAGGCGGTGCCTTAGTCCGCTGCACCAGCCAGCAGCCCTCTATCACTGAGAGGCGGTGCCTTAGTCCTCTGCACCACTAAGCAGCCCTCTGTCACTGAGAGGCGGTGCCTTAGTCCGCTGCACCACTCAGCAGCCCTCTAGCACTGAGAGGCGGTGCTTTAGTCCGCTGCACCACCCAGCAGCCCTCTATCACTGAGAGGCGGTGCCTTAGTCCGCTGCACCAGTAGGGAGCCCTCTAGCACTGAGAGGCGGTGCCTTAGTCCGCTGCACCAGCCAGGAGCCCTCTAGCACTGAGAGGCAGTGCCTTAGTCCTCTGCACCACCCAGCAGCCCTCTATCACTGAGAGGCGGTGCTTTAGACCGCTGCACCACCCAGCAGCCCTCTAGCACTGAGAGGCAGTGCCTTAGACCTCTGCACCACCCAGCAGCCATCTAGCACTGAGAGGCGGTGCTTTAGACCGCTGCACCACCCAGCAGCCCTCTAGCACTGAGAGGCAGTGCCTTAGTCCTCTGCACCACCCAGCAGCCCTCTATATAGGGAATAGGTGGGCCACTTCAAAGCAGGATCAATGAGTTGGAATCTCTTTGCTAAACAACCAGATCGTAGGAGTTTTCTGTTCGTTTATGAATCTAGTCTTTAATATGGTTGTTGGTTTAAATAACTGAAACAATCCATCCCTTTTTTTTGAAGTATGGATTCTTAAAAAATGCGTAGGCGTTAAATCTGGCATTTCTAGACAGCTGAAAGAGTTGATAACGGATCAAGAAAACACACAAACACACAGAGAGAGATCTGGGCCTCAAAAAATACACTTTGGAAAGACTGCCCTCTGGTGGCCAATCTGGCCAACAACAGACAGACAGACAGACAGACAGACAGACAGACAGACAGACAGACAGACAGACAGACAGACAGACAGACAGACAGACAGACAGACAGACAGACAGACAGACAGACAGACAGACAGACAGACAGACAGACACGACAGACAGACAGACAGACAGACAGACAGACAGACAGACAGACAACCAGACAGACAGACAGACAGACAGACAGACAGACAGACAGACGACAGACAGACACCCGGGAAGCTTCTTAACTGCTGAGTTCAAGGATTTTTTTGCCCTCCTTTCCCTCATCCTCCTCTCTCCTCCCCTTGCCCTCCTCCTTTCCCTCATCAATCCTCTCTCCTCCCCTCTCCTCTCTCCTTCCCTTCCCCTCTCTCCCTCTCCTTCCCTCTCCTTCTCCTTCCCTCTCCTCTCTCCTTCCCTCTCCTCTCTCCTTCCCTCTCCTCTCTCCTCTCCTCTCACCTCTCTCCTCCCCTCTCCTCTCTCGCTCTCTCCTCTCCTCTCTCCTCTCCTCTCACTCCCTCTCTCTCCTCCCTCTCCTCTGCCTCCTCCTCCTCTCTCCTCCTCTCTCCTCCCCTCTCATCTCTCCTCTTCTCTCCTCTCTCCTCTCTCCTCCCTCTCCTCTCCTCTCTCCTCTCTCCTCTCACCCTCTCTCCTCTGTCCTCCCTCCTCTCTCCTCCTCTCTCCCTCCCCTCTCATCTCTCCTCTTCTCCTCCTCTCTCCTCTCTCCCTCCCCTCTCTCTCCCCACTCTCTCCTCTCTCCTCCTCTCTCCTCTGTCCTCCCTCCTCTCTCCTCTCTCCTCCCCTCTCATCTCTCCTCTTCTCTCCTCTCTCCTCTCCTCTCACCTCTCCCTCTGTCCTCCCTCCTCTCTCCTCTCCTCCTCCTCTCATCCCCTCCCATCTCTCCTCTTCTCTCCTCTGTCCTCTCTCCTCCCCCTCCTCACACTTCACCCCTTCCTCCCTCCTCCCTCCTCCCCTCTCCCTCCCCCACTCCCCGGTGTATCTGAGTGTTGCTGCTGATCGATAGTATTGATAAGGAGAGTGTTAATATCAGGTGGTAATCACCCGTCTGACTAATAGGGTACTGGTGTATTGATCCCATCCTCTACTCCCCTCTCTCCTCCTCCTCCCCTCCCTCCTCCCCACTCCCCCCCCTCCTCCTCCCCACTCCCCGGTGTGTCTGAGTGTTGTTGCTGATCGATAGTATTGATAATATCAGGTGGTAATCACCCGTCTGACTAATAGGGTCCTGGTGTATTGATCCCATCTATTGATCTGCAGCAGAAGCAGCAGCTAACAATGAAAACAGCTGATTCAAACTCAGAGTTCAGGACAAAAGTGCTGTTGGGGGGTGGGGGGAGGGCTGTGGGGAGGGGAGTGCGTGGGGAGGGGAGCAGTGAAGGGGGCAGAGTGGGGGAAGCTGTGAAGGGGACAGTGTGGTAGGGGGAGCAGAGTGGGGGACTAGAAGCAGGAGGGGACAGTGTGGTAGGGGGAGCAGAGTGGGGGAGGAGTAGGAGCAGAGTGGGGGACTAGAGTGGGGGACAGGTGGGGGAGCTGAGTGGGGGAGCAGAGTGGGGGAGCTGAGTGGGGGAGCAGTGTGGGGAGCTGAGGGGAACAGAGTGGAAGCTGGAAGGGGACAGTGGTAGGGGGAGCAGAGTGGGGGGCTGGGACAGTGTGGGGGAGCAGAGTGGGGGGAGCTGGGGACAGTGTGGGGGGAGCAGAGTGGGGGAAGAGTGGGGGAGCTGAGTGGGGGAGCAGAGTGGGGGAGCTGTGAAGGGAGTGGGGGACAGAGTGGGGGAGTCGTGAAGGGGACAGTGTGGTAGGGGGAGCAGAGTGGGGGAAGCTGCGAGGGAAGGGGGGACAGAGTGGGGGAGCTGTAAGGGACAGTGTAGGGGGCAGAGTGGGGAAGCAGAGTGGGGGAGCTGAGTGGGGAGCAGAGTGGGGGAGCTGAAGGACAGTGTGGTAGGGGGAGCAGAGTGGGGGAGCAGGGGACAGTGGAGGAGCTGAGTGGGGGACTAGAGTGGGGGGAGAGGGGACAGTGTGGGGGAGCAGAGTGGGGGACTGAGTGGGGGGGAGCAGAGTGGGGGACTGAGTGGGGGAGCAGAGTGGGGGAGCTGTGACAGTGGTAGGGGAGCAGAGTGGGGGAAGCTGTGAAAGGGACAGTGTGGTAGGGGGGAACAGAGTGGGGGAGCTGGTGGGGGAAGTGGGGGAAGCTAGAGGGGGACAGTGTGGTAGGGGGAGCTGGAGTGGGGGAGCAGAGTGGGGGAGCTCAGAGGGGATTGATGTGGTAGGGGCAGAGTGAGGGGGAGCTGAGTGGGGAAGCTGTGTGGCTAATGAGTTTAGATGGAATGCTACATATGCTTGTAGGTAGAACCCAACCACACACGTTCTAATCTACCCCAGTCAGGACTCTATCAGCAATGTATCAATACATTCCAGAGGTTCCATTCGGTGTTTAAAACCAATCAGTTCCAACAGGTTTAAACCAATCGGAGGGGGTTCCATACAGGTTTTAACCAATCAGAGGGTTCCATACAGGTTTAACCAATCGAGGGTGGTTCGATACAGGTTTAAACCAATCAGAGGCTGGTTCCATACAGGTTTAACCAATCAGAGGGT
>NW_025549119.1:62500-82034 GCF_905237065.1 Salmo salar | reverse complement strand
CTCTGATTGGTTTAAACCTGTATGGAACCACCCTCTGATTGGTTAAACCTGTATGGAACCTCTGATTGGTTTAAACCTGTATGGAACCTCTGATTGGTTTAAACCTGTATGGAACCACCCTCTGATTGGTTAAACCTGTATGGAACCACCCTCTGATTGGTTTAAACCTGTATGGAACCACCCTCTGATTGGTTTAAACCTGTATGGAACCACCCTCTGATTGGTTTAAACCTGTATGGAACCACCCTCCGATTGGTTTAAACCTGTATGGAACTTCTGATTGGTTTAAACCTGAATGGAACCTCCCTCTGATTGGTTTAAACCTGAATGGAACCTCCCTCTGATTGGTTTAAACCTGAATGGAACCTCTGGAATGTATTGATACTTTGCTGATAGAGTCCTGACTGGGTAGAATTAGAACGTGTGTGGTTGGGTTCTACCTACAAGCATATGTAGCATTCCATCTAAACTCATTAGCCACACAGCTCCCCCCACTCTGCTCCCCCCACTCTGCTCTCCCCACTCAGCTCCCCCCACTCTGCTCCCCCCACTCTGCTCCCCCCACTCTGCTCCCCCCCACTCTGCTCCCCCCACTCTGCTCCCCCCACTCAGCTCCCCCCACTCTGCTCCCCCTACTCTGCTCCCCCCTACCACACTGTCCCCTTCACAGCTTCCCCCCACTCTGCTCCCCCTACCACACTGTCCCCTTCACAGCTCCCCCCCACTCAGCTCCCCCCACTCTGCTCCCCCCACTCTGCTCCCCCACTCTGCTCCCCCCACTCTGCTCCCCCACTCTGCTCCCCCACTCTGCTCCCCCACTCTAGTCCCCCCACTCTGCTCCCCCTACCACACTGTCCCCTTCACAGCTTCCCCCCACTCTGCTCCCCCCTACCACACTGTCCCCTTCACAGCTCCCCCCACTCTGCTCCCCCACTCAGCTCCCCCCACTCTGCTCCCCCCACTCTGCTCCCCCCACTCAGCTCCCCCCCACTCTGCTCCCCCCACTCTAGTCCCCCCACTCTGCTCCCCCCTACCACACTGTCCCTTTCACAGCTCCCCCCACTCTGCTCCCCCACTCAGCTCCCCCACTCTGCTCCCCCCACTCTGCTCCCCCCACTCTAGTCCCCCCACTCTGCTCCCCCCTACCACACTGTTCCCTTCACAGCTTCCCCCCACTCTGCTCCCCCCCTACCACACTGTCCCCTTCACAGCTCCCCCACTCTAGTCCCCCACTCTGCTCCCCCCTACCACACTGTCCCCTTCACAGCTTCCCCCCACTCTGCCCCCTTCACTGCTCCCCCCCACCACACTGTCCCTTTCACAGCTCCCCCCACTCTGCTCCCCCACTCAGCTCCCCCCACTCTGCTCCCCCACTCTAGTCCCCCACTCTGCTCCCCCACCACACTGTTCCCTTCACAGCTTCCCCCCACTCTGCTCCCCCCTACCACACTGTCCCCTTCACAGCTCCCCCACTCTAGTCCCCCCACTCTGCTCCCCCCTACCACACTGTCCCCTTCACAGCTTCCCCCCACTCTGCCCCCTTCACTGCTCCCCCCAACAGCACTCCCCCCTCCCCCAACAGCACTCCCCCCTCCCCCCCAACAGCCCTCCCCCCACCCCCCCAACAGCACTTTTGTCCTGAACTCTGAGTTTGAATCAGCTGTTTTCATTGTTAGCTGCTGCTGCTGCTGCAGATCAATAGATGGGATCAATACACCAGGACCCTATTAGTCAGACGGGTGATTACCACCTGATATTATCAATACTATCGATCAGCAACAACACTCAGACACACCGGGGGAGTGGGGAGGAGGAGGGGGGGGAAAGAAGGGAGTGGGGAGGAGGGAGGAGAGAGGAGGAGAGGAGAGAGGAGGAGAGGAGAGAGGATGGGATCAATACACCAGTACCCTATTAGTCAGACGGGTGATTACCACCTGATATTAACACTCTCCTTATCAATACTATCGATCAGCAGCAACACTCAGATACACCGGGGGAGTGGGGGGGAGGGAGGGGGAGGAGGGAGGAGGGAGGAAGGGTGAAGTGTGAGGAGGGGGGAGGAGAGAGGACAGAGGAGAGAAGAGGAGAGATGGGAGGGGATGAGAGAGGAGGAGAGGAGAGAGGAGGGAGGACAGAGGAGAGAGGTGAGAGGAGAGGAGAGAGGAGAGGAGAGGGGAGGAGAGATGAGAGGGGAGGAGAGAGGAGAGAGGAGAGAAGAGGAGAGATGGGAGGGGATGAGAGAGGAGGAGAGAGGAGAGAGGAGGGAGGACAGAGGAGAGAGGTGAGAGGAGAGGAGAGAGGAGAGGAGAGAAGAGGAGAGATGAGAGGGGAGGAGAGAGGAGGAGAGAGGAGGGAGGACAGAGGAGAGAGGTGAGAGGAGAGAGGAGAGAGGAGAGGAGAGAAGAGGAGAGAGGAGAGGGGAGGAGAGAGGAGAGGAGAGAGGAGAGGGGAGGAGAGAGGAGAGGAGAGAGGAGAGAGGAGAGAAGAGGAGAGAAGAGGAGAGAAGAGGAGAGATGAGAGGGGAGGAGAGAGGAGAGGGGAGGAAAGGAGAGAGGAGAGGGAAGGAGAGAGGTGAGAGGAGAGAGGAGAGAGGAGAGGGGAGGAGAGAGGAGAGGGAAGGAGAGAGGAGAGGGAAGGAGATAGGAGAGGGAAGGAGATAGGAGAGGGGAGGAGAGGGGAGAGGGAAGGAGAGAGGAGAGGGAAGGAGAGAGGTGAGAGGAGAGAGGAGGAGAGAGGCAAGGGGAGGAGAGAGGAGGGAGAGCCCCCACCCCAAGCTATGTGCAACACTGACCACAAAATGAGGTGGAAACTGAGCTGCACTTCCTAACCTCCTGCCAAATGTATGACCATATTAGAGAGACATATTTCCCTCAGATTACACAGATACACAAAGAATTAGAAAACAAACCCAATTTTGTTAAACTCCCATATCTACTGGGTGAAATACCACAGTGTGACATCACAGCAGCAAGATGTGTGACCTGTTGCCACAAGAAAAGGTCAACCAGTGAAGAACAAACACCATTGTAAATACAACCCATATTTATGTTTATTTATTTTCCCTTTTGTACTTTAACTATTTGCACATCGTTACAACACTGAATATAGACATAATATGACATTTGAAATGTCTTTATTCTTCTGGAACTTCTCTGAGTGTGATGTTTACTGTTAATTTGTATTGTTTATTTCACTTTTGTTTATTATCTATTTCACTTGTTTTGGCGATGTTAACATATGTTTCCCATGACAATAATGCCCTTTTAATTTAATTGAATTTAATTGGGAGGAGATGAGGGAAAGGAGGGCAAAAAAAAATCCTTGAACTCAGCAGTTAAGATAGCTTTATGCCGGGGTTTTCTGTCTGTCTGTCTGTCTGTCTGTCTGTCTGTCTGTCTGTCTGTCTGTCTGTCTGTCTGTCTGTCTGTCTGTCTGTCTGTCTGTCTGTCTGTCTGTCTGTCTGTCTGTCTGTCTGTCTGGTAACACCTGTCTGTCTGTCTGTCTGTCTGCCTGTCTGTCTGTCTGTCTGTCTGTCTGTCTGTCTGTCTGTCTGTCTGTCTGTCTGTCTGGTAACACCTGTCTGTCTGCCTGTCTGCCTGTCTGTCTGTCTGTCTGTCTGTCTGTCTGTCTGTCTGTCTGTCTGTCTGTCTGTCTGTCTGTCTGTCTGTCTGTCTGTCTGTCAACCTGTCTGTCTGTCTGTCTGTCTGTCTGTCTGTCTGTCTGTCTGTCTGTCTGTCTGTCTGTCTGTCTGTCTGTCTGTTGTTGGCCAGATTGGCCACCAGAGGGCAGTCTTTCCAAAGTGTATTTTTTGAGGCCCAGATCTCTCTCTGTGTGTTTGTGTGTTTTCTTGATCCGTTATCAACTCTTTCAGCTGTCTAGAAATGCCAGATTTAACGCCTACGCATTTTTTAAGAATCCATACTTCAAAAAAAAGGGATGGATTGTTTCAGTTATTTAAACCAACAACCATATTAAAGACTAGATTCATAAACGAACAGAAAACTCCTACGATCTGGTTGTTTAGCAAAGAGATTCCAACTCATTGATCCTGCTTTGAAGTGGCCCACCTATTCCCTATATAGAGGGCTGCTGGGTGGTGCAGAGGTCTAAGGCACTGCCTCTCAGTGCTAGAGGGCTGCTGGGTGGTGCAGCGGTCTAAGGCACTGCCTCTCAGTGCTAGAGGGCTGCTGGGTGGTGCAGCGGACTAAAGTACCGCCTCTCAGTGCTAGAGGGCTCCCTAGTGGTGCAGCGGACTAAGGCACTGCCTCTCAGTGATAGAGGGCTGCTGGGTGGTGCAGCGGTCTAAAGCACCGCCTCTCAGTGATAGAGGGCTGCTGGGTGGTGCAGAGGACTAAGGCACTGCCTCTCAGTGCTAGAGGGCTCCCTAGTGGTGCAGAGGTCTAAGGCACTGCCTCTCAGTGCTAGAGGTCTGCTGGGTGGTGCAGCGGACTAAAGCACCGCCTCTCAGTGCTAGATGGCTCCCTAGTGGTGCAGCGGACTAAGGCACTGCCTCTCAGTGATAGAGGGCTGCTGGGTGGTGCAGCGGTCTAAAGCACCGCCTCTCAGTGATAGAGGGCTGCTGGGTGGTGCAGAGGACTAAGGCACTGCCTCTCAGTGCTAGAGGGCTCCCTACTGGTGCAGCGGACTAAGGCACCGCCTCTCAGTGATAGAGGGCTGCTGGGTGGTGCAGCGGACTAAAGCACCGCCTCTCAGTGCTAGAGGGCTGCTGGGTGGTGCAGCGGACTAAGGCACCACCTCTCAGTGCCAGAGGGCTCCCTAGTGGTGCAGAGGACTAAAGCACCGCCTCTCAGTGATAGAGGGCTGCTGGGTGGTGCAGCGGACTATGGCACCGCCTCTCAGTGATAGAGGGCTCCCGACTGGTGCAGCGGACTAAAGCACCGCCTCTCAGTGATAGAGGGCTGCTGGGTGGTGCAGCGGTCTAAAGGCACTGCCTCTCAGTGCTAGATGCATCACTACAGACACCCTGGTTCGAATCCAGGCTGTATCACAACCGGCTGTGATTGGGAGTCCCGCAGGGAGCCCCATAGGGCGGTGCAGAAGGTGTAGGCCGTCATTGTAAATAAGAATTTGTTCTTGTCTGACTTGCCTGGTTAAATAAAGGTTAAATAATAAACAGCAAAGTACTTTTTTTTAACCTCTCAGTTTAGTGCTGTTGTGTCTAATTGCTTCTATTTTCTGCCTGGATCGATCTGACCAAGTACCAACGCCAGCATTCAGCCCAAACACAGTACCCCTCCCCCAGAGACACACACACACACACACACACACACTACACACACACACACACACACACACACACACACACACACACACACACACACACACACACACACACACACACACACACACACACACACCACACACACACACACACACACACACACACACACACACACACACACACACACACACACACACACACACACACACACACACACACACACACACACACACACACACACACACACACTACACACACACACACACACACACACACACACACACACACACCTCTGTGTTGCCAGGGTTCAATACAAGGCATTTTCTCTTTAACGGCTCAAACTTAAATGCCCTTTAAAACACTATTTTTTTTGGACTGTACAGTGAAGTGGTCTCCCTCCTGAAGTAAACAACATGACTGGCTCTCGGGAGGAGAGGAGAGGAGAGGAAGAGAGGATATCCTGGGGTTTAAACTCTACGCTGGGCCTGAGACGATCACTCTCTCTCTCTCTCTCTGTGTGATTGGCACTAGGGAGAGGAGGAGAGGAAGAGAGGAAGAGGAGGAGAGGATATCCTGGGGTTTAAACTCTATGCTGGGCCTGAGACGATCACTCTCTCTTCCTCTCTCCCTCTGTCTCTCTTCCTCCTCTCTCTCTCTCTCTCTCTCTCTCTCTCTCTCTCTGTGTGATTGGCACTAGGGAGGGGAGGAGAGGAAGAGAGGAAGAGGAGGAGGGGAGGAGAGGAAGAGAGGAAGAGAAGGAGGGGAGGAGAGGAAGAGAGGAAGAGGAGGAGGGGAGGAGAGGAAGAGAGGAAGAGGAGGATATCCTGGGGTTTAAACTCTACGCTGGGGCTGAGACGATCTCTCTCTCTCTCTCTCTGTCTCTCTCTCTGTCTCTCTCTCTGTCTCTCTCTCTGTCTCTCTCTCTGTGTCTCTCTCTCTCTCTCTCTCTCTCTCTCTCTCTCTCTCTCTCTCTCTCTCTCTCTCTCTCTCTCTCTCTCTCTCTCTCTCTCTCTCTCTCTCTCTCTCTCTCTCTCTCTCTCTCTCTCTCTCTCTCTCTCTCTCTTTAGTTAGATATTACTGTTGGAGCTGGGAACACAAGCATTTAGTAAGATATTACTGTTGGAGCTAGGAACACAAGCATTTAGTTAGATATTACTGTTGGAGCTAGGAACACAAGCATTTAGTTAGATATTACTGCACTGTTGGAGCTGGGAACACAAGCATTTAGTTAGATATTACTGCACTGTTGGAGCTGGGAACACAAGCATTTAGTTAGATATTACTGTTGGAGCTGGGAACACAAGCATTTAGTTAGATATTACTGTTGGAGCTGGGAACACAAGCATTTAGTTAGATATTACTGTTGGAGCTGGGAACACAAGCATTTAGTTAGATATTACTGCACTGTTGGAGCTAGAAACACAAGCATTTAGTTAGATATTACTGTTGGAGCTGGGAACACAAGCATTTAGTTAGATACTACTGCACTGTTGGAGCTGGGAACACAAGCATTTAGTTAGATATTACTGTTGGAGCTGGGAACACAAGCATTTAGTTAGATATTACTGTTGGAGCTGGGAACACAAGCATTTAGTTAGATATTACTGTTGGAGCTGGGAACACAAGCATTTAGTTAGATATTACTGCACTGTTGGAGCTAGAAACACAAGCATTTAGTTAGATATTACTGTTGGAGCTGGGAACACAAGCATTTAGTTAGATACTACTGCACTGTTGGAGCTGGGAACACAAGCATTTAGTTAGATATTACTGTTGGAGCTGGGAACACAAGCATTTAGTTAGATATTACTGTTGGAGCTGGGAAAACAAGCATTTAGTTAGATATTACTGCACTGTTGGAGCTGGGAACACAAGCATTTAGTTAGATATTACTGTTGGAGCTGGGAACACAAGCATTTAGTTAGATATTACTGTTGGAGCTGGGAAAACAAGCATTTAGTTAGATATTACTGTTGGAGCTGGGAACACAAGGATTTAGTTAGACATTACTGCACTGTTGGAGCTAGCAACACAAGCATTTAGTTAGATATTACTGTTGGAGCTGGGAACACAAGCATTTAGTTAGATATTACTGTTGGAGCTAGAAACACAAGCATTTAGTTAGATACTACTGTTGGAGCTGGGAACACAAGCATTTAGTTAGATACTACTGTTGGAGCTGGGAACACAAGCATTTAGTTAGATATTACTGCACTGTTGGAGCAAGGAACACAAGCATTTAGTTAGATACTACTGTTGGAGCTGGGAACACAAGAATTTAGTTAGATATTAGTGTTGGAGCTGGGAACACAAGCATTTAGTTAGATATTACTGCACTGTTGGAGCTAGGAACACAAGCATTTAGTTAGATATTACTGCACTGTTGGAGCTAGAAACACAATAATTTAGTTAGACATTACTGCACTGTTGGAGCTAGCAACACAAGCATTTAGTTAGATATTACTGTTGGAGCTGGGAACACAAGCATTTAGTTAGATATTACTGCACTGTTGGAGCTGGGAACACAAGCATTTAGTTAGATATTACTGTTGGAGCTGGGAACACAAGCATTTAGTTAGATATTACTGTTGGAGCTGGGAACACAAGCATTTAGTTAGATATTACTGTTGGAGCTGGGAACACAAGCATTTAGTTAGATATTACTGTTGGAGCTGGGAACACAAGAATTTAGTTAGATATTACTGTTGGAGCTGGGAACACAAGCATTTAGTGAGATATTACTGCACTGTTGGAGCTGGGAACACAAGCATTTAGTTAGATACTACTGTTGGAGCTGGGAACACAAGCATTTAGTTAGTTAGATATTACTGTTGGAGCTAGGAACACAAGCATTTAGTTAGATATTACTGTTGGAGCTGGGAACACAAGCATTTAGTTAGATATTACTGCACTGTTGGAGCAAGGAACACAACCATTTAGTTAGATACTACTGTTGGAGCTGGGAACACAAGCCTTTAGTTAGATATTAGTGTTGGAGCTGGGAACACAAGCATTTAGTTAGATATTACTGCACTGTTGGAGCTAGGAACACAAGCATTTAGTTAGATATTACTGCACTGTTGGAGCTAGAAACACAATAATTTAGTTAGACATTACTGCACTGTTGGAGCTAGCAACACAAGCATTTAGTTAGATATTACTGTTGGAGCTGGGAACACAAGCATTTAGTTAGATATTACTGCACTGTTGGAGCTGGGAACACAAGCATTTAGTTAGATATTACTGTTGGAGCTGGGAACACAAGCATTTAGTTAGATAATACTGTTGGAGCTGGGAACACAAGCATTTAGTTAGATATTACTGTTGGAGCTGGGAACACAAGCATTTAGTTAGATATTACTGTTGGAGCTGGGAACACAAGAATTTAGTTAGATATTACTGTTGGAGCTGGGAACACAAGCATTTAGTGAGATATTACTGCACTGTTGGAGCTGGGAACAAAAGCATTTAGTTAGATACTACTGTTGGAGCTGGGAACACAAGCATTTAGTTAGTTAGATATTACTGTTGGAGCTAGGACCACAAGCATTTAGTTAGATATTACTGTTGGAGCTGGGAACACAAGCATTTAGTTAGATATTACTGCACTGTTGGAGCAAGGAACACAACCATTTAGTTAGATACTACTGTTGGAGCTGGGAACACAAGCATTTAGTTAGATATTACTGTTGGAGCTGGGAACACAAGCATTTAGTTAGATATTACTGCACTGTTGGAGCTAGGAACACAAGCATTTAGTTAGATATTACTGCACTGTTGGAGCTAGAAACACAATAATTTAGTTAGACATTACTGCACTGTTGGAGCTAGCAACACAAGAATTTAGTTAGATATTACTGTTGGAGCTGGGAACACAAGCATTTAGTTAGATATTACTGCACTGTTGGAGCTGGGAACACAAGCATTTAGTTAGATATTACTGTTGGAGCTGGGAACACAAGCATTTAGTTAAATATTACTGTTGGAGCTGGGAACACAAGCATTTAGTTAGATATTACTGTTGGAGCTGGGAACACAAGCATTTAGTTAGATATTACTGTTGGAGCTGGGAACACAAGAATTTAGTTAGATATTACTGTTGGAGCTGGGAACACAAGCATTTAGTGAGATATTACTGCACTGTTGGAGCTGGGAACACAAGCATTTAGTTAGATACTACTGTTGGAGCTTGGAACACAAGCATTTAGTTAGTTAGATATTACTAGTGGAGCTAGGAACACAAGCATTTAGTTAGATATTACTGTTGGAGCTGGGAACACAAGCATTTAGTTAGATATTACTGCACTGTTGGAGCTAGGAACACAAGCATTTAGTTAGATACTACTGTTGGAGCTGGGAACACAAGCATTTAGTTAGATATTACTGTTGGAGCTGGGAACACAAGCATTTAGTTAGATATTACTGTTGGAGCTAGAAACACAAGCATTTAGTTAGATATTACGCACTGTTGGAGCTGGGAACACAAGCATTTAGTTAGATATTACTGTTGGAGCTGGGAACACAAGCATTTAGTTAGATATTACTGTTGGAGCTAGAAACACAAGCATTTAGTTAGATATTACTGCACTGTTGGAGCTGGGAACACAAGCATTTAGTTAGATACTACTGCACTGTTGGAGCTGGGAACACAAGCATTTAGTTAGATATTACTGTTGGAGCTAGAAACACAAGCATTTTGTTAGATACTACTGTTGGAGCTGGGAACACAAGCATTTAGTTAGATACTACTGTTGGAGCTGGGAACACAAGCATTTAGTTAGTTAGATATTACTGTTGGAGCTGGGAACACAAGCATTTAGTTAGATATTACTGCACTGTTGGAGCAAGGAACACAAGCATTTAGTTAGATACTACTGTTGGAGCTGGGAACACAAGCATTTAGTTAGATATTACTGTTGGAGCTGGGAACACAAGCATTTAGTTAGATATTACTGCACTGTTGGAGCTAGGAACACAAGCATTTAGTTAGATACTACTGTTGGAGCTGGGAACACAAGCATTTAGTTAGATAATACTGTTGGAGCTGGGAACACAAGCATTTAGTTAGATATTACTGTTGGAGCTGGGAACACAAGCATTTAGTTAGATATTAATGTTGGAGCTGGGAACACAAACATTTAGTTAGATATTACTGTTGGAGCTAGGAACACAAGCATTTAGTTAGATATTACTGTTGGAGCTGGGAACACAAGCATTTAGTTAGATATTAGTGTTGGAGCTGGGAACACAAGCATTTAGTTAGATATTACTGTTGCAGCTGGGAACACAAGCATTTAGTTAGATATTACTGTTGGAGCTAGGAACACAAGCATTTAGTTAGATATTACTGCACTGTTGGAGCTGGGAACACAAGCATTTAGTTAGATATTACTGTTGGAGCTGGGAACACAAGCATTTAGTTAGATATTACTGTTGGAGCTGGGAACACAAGCATTTAGTTAGATATTACTGTTGGAGCTGGGAACACAAGCATTTAGTTAGATATTACTGTTGGAGCTGGGAACACAAGCATTTAGTTAGATATTACTGTTGGAGCTGGGAACACAAGCATTTAGTTAGATATTACTGTTGGAGCTGGGAACACAAGCATTTAGTTAGATATTACTGTTGGAGCTGGGAACACAAGCATTTAGTTAGATATTACTGTTGGAGCTGGGAACACAAGCATTTAGTTAGATATTACTGTTGGAGCTGGGAACACAAGCATTTAGTTAGATATTACTGTTGGAGCTGGGAACACAAGCATTTAGTTAGATATTACTGCACTGTTGGAGCTGGGAACACAAGCATTTAGTTAGATATTACTGTTGGAGCTGGGAACACAAGCATTTAGTTAGATATTACTGTTGGAGCTGGGAACACAAGCATTTAGTTAGATATTACTGTTGGAGCTGGGAACACAAGCATTTAGTTAGATATTACTGTTGGAGCTGGGAACACAATCATTTAGTGAGATATTACTGCACTGTTGGAGCTGGGAACACAAGCATTTAGTTAGACACTACTGTTGGAGCTGGGAACACAAGCATTTAGTTAGTTAGATATTACTGTTGGAGCTAGGAACACAAGCATTTAGTTAGATATTACTGTTGGAGCTGGGAACACAAGCATTTAGTTAGATATTACTGCACTGTTGGAGCTGGGAACACAAGCATTTAGTTAGATATTACTGTTGGAGCTGGGAACACAAGCATTTAGTTAGATATTACTGTTGGAGCTGGGAACACAAGCATTTAGTTAGATATTACTGTTGGAGCTGGGAACACAAGCATTTAGTTAGATATTACTGTTGGAGCTGGGAACACAAGCATTTAGTTAGATATTACTGTTGGAGCTGGGAACACAAGCATTTAGTTAGATATTACTGTTGGAGCTAGGACACAAGCATTTAGTTAGATATTACTGTTGGAGCTGGGAACACAAGCATTTAGTTAGATATTACTGCACTGTTGGAGCTGGGAACACAAGCATTTAGTTAGATATTACTGTTGGAGCTGGGAACACAAGCATTTAGTTAGATATTACTGTTGGAGCTGGGAACACAAGCATTTAGTTAGATACTACTGTTGGAGCTGGGAACACAAGCATTTAGTTAGTTAGATATTACTGTTGGAGCTGGGAACACAAGCATTTAGTTAGATATTACTGTTGGAGCTGGGAACACAAGCATTTAGTTAGATATTACTGTTGGAGCTGGGAACACAAGCATTTAGTTAGATATTACTGTTGGAGCTGGGAACACAAGCATTTAGTTAGATATTACTGTTGGAGCTGGGAACACAAGCATTTAGTGAGATATTACTGCACTGTTGGAGCTGGGAACACAAGCATTTAGTTAGATACTACTGTTGGAGCTGGGAACACAAGCATTTAGTTAGTTAGATATTACTGTTGGAGCTAGGAACACAAGCATTTAGTTAGATATTACTGTTGGAGCTGGGAACACAAGCATTTAGTTAGATATTACTGCACTGTTGGAGCTAGGAACACAAGCATTTAGTTAGATACTACTGTTGGAGCTGGGAACACAAGCATTTAGTTAGATATTACTGTTGGAGCTGGGAACACAAGCATTTAGTTAGATATTACTGCACTGTTGGAGCTGGGAACACAAGCATTTAGTTAGATATTACTGCACTGTTGGAGCTGGGACCACAAGCATTTAGTTAGATATTACTGCACTGTTGGAGCTGGGAACACAAGCATTTAGTTATATATTACTGTTGGAGCTGTGAACAAAAGCATTTAGTTAGATATTACTGTTGGAGCTGGGAACACAAGCATTTAGTTAGATATTACTGCACTGTTGGAGCCAGAAACACAAGCATTTAGTTAGATATTACTGCACTGTTGGAGCTGGGAACACAAGCATTTAGTTAGATATTACTGTTGGAGCTAGGAACACAAGCATTTAGTTAGATACTACTGTTGGAGCTGGGAACACAAGCATTTAGTTAGATACTACTGCACTGTTGGAGTTGGGAACACAAGCATTTAGTTAGATATTACTGTTGGAGCTGGGAACACAAGCATTTAGTTAGATACTACTGCACTGTTGGAGCTGGGAACACAAGCATTTAGTTAGATATTACTGTTGGAGCTGGGAACACAAGCATTTAGTTAGATATTACTGTTGGAGCTGGGAACACAAGCATTTAGTTAGATATTACTGTTGGAGCTGGGAACACAAGCATTTAGTTAGATATTACTGCACTGTTGGAGCTAGAAACACAAGCATTTAGTTAGATATTACTGTTGGAGCTAGGAACACAAGCATTTAGTTAGATATTACTGTTGGAGCTGGGAACACAAGCATTTAGTTAGATACTACTGCACTGTTGGAGCTGGGAACACAAGCATTTAGTTAGATATTACTGTTGGAGCTGGGAACACAAGCATTTAGTTAGATATTACTGTTGGAGCTAGGAACACAAGCATTTAGTTAGATATTACTGTTGGAGCTGGGAACACAAGCATTTAGTTAGATATTACTGTTGGAGCTAGAAACACAAGCATTTAGTTAGATATTACTGTTGGAGCTAGAAACACAAGCATTTAGTTAGATATTACTGTTGCAGCTAGGAACACAAGCATTTAGTTAGATATTACTGCACTGTTGGAGCTGGGAACACAAGCATTTAGTTAGATATTACTGTTGGAGCTGGGAACACAAGCATTTAGTTAGATATTACTGCACTGTTGGAGCTAGGAACACAAGCATTTAGTTAGATATTACTGTTGGAGCTGGGAACACAAGCATTAAGTTAGATATTACTGTTGGAGCTGGGAACACAAGCATTTAGTTAGATATTACTGTTGGAGCTGGGAACACAAGCATTTAGTTAGATATTACTGTTGGAGCTGGGAACACAAGCATTTAGTTAGATATTACTGTTGGAGCTGGGAACACAAGCATTTAGTTAGATATTACTGTTGGAGCTGGGAACACAAGCATTTAGTGAGATATTACTGCACTGTTGGAGCTGGGAACACAAGCATTTAGTTAGATACTACTGTTGGAGCTGGGAACACAAGCATTTAGTTAGTTAGATATTACTGTTGGAGCTAGGAACACAAGCATTTAGTTAGATATTACTGTTGGAGCTGGGAACACAAGCATTTAGTTAGATATTACTGCACTGTTGGAGCTAGGAACACAAGCATTTAGTTAGATACTACTGTTGGAGCTGGGAACACAAGCATTTAGTTAGATATTACTGTTGGAGCTGGGAACACAAGCATTTAGTTAGATATTACTGCACTGTTGGAGCTGGGAACACAAGCATTTAGTTAGATATTACTGCACTGTTGGAGCTGGGACCACAAGCATTTAGTTAGATATTACTGCACTGTTGGAGCTGGGAACACAAGCATTTAGTTATATATTACTGTTGGAGCTGTGAACAAAAGCATTTAGTTAGATATTACTGTTGGAGCTGGGAACACAAGCATTTAGTTAGATATTACTGCACTGTTGGAGCCAGAAACACAAGCATTTAGTTAGATATTACTGCACTGTTGGAGCTGGGAACACAAGCATTTAGTTAGATATTACTGTTGGAGCTAGGAACACAAGCATTTAGTTAGATATTACTGTTGGAGCTGGGAACACAAGCATTTAGTTAGATATTACTGCACTGCTGGAGATGGGAACACAAGCATTTAGTTAGATACTACTGTTGGAGCTGGGAACACAAGCATTTAGTTAGATATTACTGTTGGCGCTGGGAACACAAGCATTTAGTTAGATATTACTGTTGGAGCTAGGAACACAAGCATTTAGTAAGATATTATTGCACTGTTGGAGCTAGGAACACAAGCATTTAGTTAGATACTACTGTTGGAGCTGGGAACACAAGCATTTAGTTAGATACTACTGCACTGTTGGAGTTGGGAACACAAGCATTTAGTTAGATATTACTGTTGGAGCTGGGAACACAAGCATTTAGTTAGATACTACTGCACTGTTGGAGCTGGGAACACAAGCATTTAGTTAGATATTACTGTTGGAGCTGGGAACACAAGCATTTAGTTAGATATTATTGTTGGAGCTGGGAACACAAGCATTTAGTTAGATATTACTGTTGGAGCTGGGAACACAAGCATTTAGTTAGATATTACTGCACTGTTGGAGCTAGAAACACAAGCATTTAGTTAGATATTACTGTTGGAGCTAGGAACACAAGCATTTAGTTAGATATTACTGTTGGAGCTGGGAACACAAGCATTTAGTTAGATACTACTGCACTGTTGGAGCTGGGAACACAAGCATTTAGTTAGATATTACTGTTGGAGCTGGGAACACAAGCATTTAGTTAGATATTACTGTTGGAGCTAGGAACACAAGCATTTAGTTAGATATTACTGTTGGAGCTGGGAACACAAGCATTTAGTTAGATATTACTGTTGGAGCTAGAAACACAAGCATTTAGTTAGATATTACTGTTGGAGCTAGAAACACAAGCATTTAGTTAGATATTACTGTTGCAGCTAGGAACACAAGCATTTAGTTAGATATTACTGCACTGTTGGAGCTGGGAACACAAGCATTTAGTTAGATATTACTGTTGGAGCTGGGAACACAAGCATTAAGTTAGATATTACTGTTGGAGCTGGGAACACAAGCATTTAGTTAGATATTACTGTTGGAGCTGGGAACACAAGCATTTAGTTAGATATTACTGTTGGAGCTGGGAACACACGCATTTAGTTAGATATTACTGTTGGAGCTGGGAACACAAGCATTTAGTTAGATATTACTGTTGGAGCTGGGAACACAAGCATTTAGTTAGATATTACTGTTGGAGCTGGGAACACAAGCATTTAGTTAGATATTACTGTTGGAGCTGGGAACACAAGCATTTAGTTAGATATTACTGTTGGAGCTGGGAACACAAGCATTTAGTTAGATATTACTGTTGGAGCTAGGAACACAAGCATTTAGTTAGATATTACTGCACTGTTGGAGCTGGGAACACAAGCATTTAGTTAGATATTACTGCACTGTTGGAGCTAGGAACACAAGCATTTAGTTAGATATTACTGTTGGAGCTGGGAACACAAGCATTTAGTTAGATATTACTGTTGGAGCTGGGAACACAAGCATTTAGTTAGATATTACTGTTGGAGCTGGGAACACAAGCATTTAGTTAGATATTACTGTTGGAGCTAGGAACACAAGCATTTAGTTAGATATTACTGCACTGTTGGAGCTGGGAACTCAAGCATTTAGTTAGATATTACTGTTGGAGCTGGGAAAACAAGCATTTCACTACAGCCACAATAACATCTGCTAAATATGTGTGTGACCAATAAAATTTGATTTAATTTGGTGTGGAACATGTGCATGAGGAATTGCGGCTGAGAGAATGTGTGTGTGTGTGTGTGTGTGTGTGTGTGTGTGTGTGTGTGTGTGTGTGTGTGTGTGTGTGTGTGTGTGTGTGTGTGTGTGTGTGTGTGTGTGTGTGTGTGTGTTTGTTTGTTCCTTGTAGATCATCCTCCTCTTAGTGAGAGTTGAAGTCTGTAATTGTCAACTAGGAGCTGAGATGAATAAACACAAACAGGAAAAACAAAATGAACTCCTTCCATCAGCAATAACACCGATAATGAACAATAACACACTGATAATGAACAATAACACACTGATAATGAACAATAACACACTGATAATGAACTCCTTCCATCAGCAATAACACTGATAATGAACAATAACACACTGATAATGAACAATAACACACTGATAATGAACAATAACACACTGATAATGAACAATAACACACTGATAATGAACAATAACACTGATAATGAACAATAACAAACTGATAATGAACACCTTTCATCAGCAATAACACTGATAATGAAGAATAACACACTGATAATGAAGAATAACACACTGATAATGAACAATAACACACTGATAATGAACAATAACACACCGATAATGAACAATAACACACTGATAATGAACAATAACACACCGATAATGAACACCTTCCATCAGCAATAACACTGATAATGAACAATAACACACCGATAATGAACAATAACACACTGATAATGAACAATAACACACTGATAATGAACAATAACACACTGATAATGAACAATAACACACTGATAATGAACAATAACACACTGATAATGAACACCTTCCATCAGCAATAACACACTGATAATGAACAATAACACACTGATAATGAACAATAACACACTGATAATGAACACCTTCCATCAGCAATAACACTGATAATGAACAATAACACACTGATAATGAACAATAACACACTGATAATGAACAATAACACACTGATAATGAACAATAACACACTGATAATGAACAACAACACACCGATAATGAACAATAACACACTGATAATGAACAATAACACACTGATAATGAACAATAACACACTGATAATGAACAATAACACACTGATAATGAACAATAACACACTGATAATGAACAATAACACACTGATAATGAACAATAACACACTGATAATGAACAATAACACACTGATAATGAACAATAACACACTGATAATGAACAATAACACACCGATAATGAACACCTTCCATCAGCAATAACACTGATAATGAACAATAACACACCGATAATGAACAATAACACACTGATAATGAACAATAACACACTGATAATGAACAATAACACACTGATAATGAACAATAACACACTGATAATGAACACCTTCCATCAGCAATAACACACTGATAATGAACAATAACACACTGATAATGAACAATAACACACTGATAATGAACACCTTCCATCAGCAATAACACTGATAATGAACAATAACACACTGATAATGAACAATAACACACTGATAATGAACAATAACACACTGATAATGAACAATAACACACTGATAATGAACAACAACACACCGATAATGAACAATAACACACTGATAATGAACAATAACACACTGATAATGAACAATAACACACTGATAATGAACAATAACACACTGATAATGAACAATAACACACTGATAATGAACAATAACACACTGATAATGAACAATAACACACCGATAATGAACACCTTCCATCAGCAATAACACACCGATAATGAACAATAACACACTGATAATGAACTCCTTCCATCAGCAATAACACACCGATAATGAACAATAACACACTGATAATGAACAATAACACACCGATAATGAACAATAACACACCGATAATGAACAATAACACACCGATAATGAACAATAACACACTGATAATGAACAATAACACACTGATAATGAACAATAACACACTGATAATGAACACCTTCCATCAGCAATAACACTGATAATGAACAATAACACACTGATAATGAACAATAACACACCGATAATGAACAATAACACACTGATAATGAACTCCTTCCATCAGCAATAACACTGATAATGAACAATAACACACCGATAATTAACAATAACACACTGATAATGAACAATAACACACTGATAATGAACAATAACACACTGATAATGAACAATAACACACCGATAATGAACAATAACACACTGATAATGAACAATAACACACTGATAATGAACAATAACACACCGATAATGAACAATAACACACCGATAATGAACAATAACACACCGATAATGAACACCTTCCATCAGCAATAACACACAGATAATGAACAATAACACACTGATAATGAACAATAACACACTGATAATGAACTCCTTCCATCAGCAATAACACACTGATAATGAACAATAACACACCGATAATGAACACCTTCCATCAGCAATAACACACTGATAATGAACAATAACACACCGATAATGAACACATTCCATCAGCAATAACACTGATAATGAACAATAACACACTGATAATGAACAATAACACACTGATAATGAACTCCTTCCATCAGCAATAACACACTGATAATGAACAATAACACACTGATAATGAACAATAACACACTGATAATGAACACCTTCCATCAGCAATAACACTGATAATGAACAATAACACACTGATAATGAACAATAACACACTGATAATGAACACCTTCCATCAGCAATAACACACTGATAATGAACACCTTCCATCAGCAATAACACACTGATAATGAATTCCTTCCATCAGCAATAACACTGATAATGAACAATAACACACCGATAATGAACACCTTCCATCAGCAATAACACTGATAATGAACAGTAACACACTGATAATGAACACCTTCCATCAGCAATAACACTGATAATGAACAATAACACACCGATAATGAACACCTTCCATCAGCAATAACACACTGATAATGAACACCTTCCATCAGCAATAACACACTGATAATGAACACCTTCCATCAGCAATAACACTGATAATGAACAATAACACACTGATAATGAACACCTTCCATCAGCAATAACACACTGATAATGAACACCTTCCATCAGCAATAACACTGATAATGAACAATAACACACCGATAATGAACACCTTCCATCAGCAATAACACTGATAATGAACAATAACACACTGATAATGAACACCTTCCATCAGCAATAACACACTGATAATGAACACCTTCCATCAGCAATAACACTGATAATGAATAATAACACACTGATAATGAACACCTTCCATCAGCAATAACACTGATAATGAACAATAACACACTGATAATGAACAATAACACACTGATAATGAACACCTTCCATCAGCAATAACACACTGATAATGAACTCCTTCCATCAGCAATAACACTGATAATGAACAATAACA
>NW_025549119.1:37500-50000 GCF_905237065.1 Salmo salar | reverse complement strand
TCTACGTTTACTAGCAGTGTGTGTGTGTGTGTGTGTGTGTGTGTGTGTGTGTGTGTGTGTGTGTGTGTGTGTGTGTGTGTGTACCCATTTATGCAGTCTACTTTAACCAGAATGTCCTCGAAGGAACTACAGTAGCCGATACAGTCAAGTCATCTTAAGGTAGGAAAGACAAACCAGTCAGGAAAACATCTCCCCTAATATAGACCAAATGGTATAACCAGCAAAACAAGTCGTTAGCATAGAATAGAATCAGAATCTAGTCTAATGAATTACAGTAAGACAGTGACTATCACGTCTAATGAATTACAGTAAGACAGTTACTATCAAGTCTAATGAATTACAGTAGTACAGTGACTATCTAATCTAATGAATTACAGTTAGACAGTTACTATCTAATCTAATGAATTACAGTAAGACAGTGACTATCAAGTCTAATGAATTACAGTAAGACAGTGACTATCAAGTCTAATGAATTACAGTAAGACAGTTACTATCAAGTCGAATGAATTACAGTAAGACAGTTACTATCAAGTCTAATGAATTACAGTAAGACAGTGACTATCAAGTCTAATGAATTACAGTAAGACAGTGACTATCAAGTCTAATGAATTACAGTAACACAGTGACTATCTAATCTAATGAATTACAGTAGTACAGTGACTATCAAGTCTAATGAATTACAGTAGTACAGTGACTATCAAGTCTAATGAATTACAGTAAGACAGTGACTATCTAATCTAATGAATTACAGTAAAACAGTGACTATCAAGTCTAATGAATTACAGTAGTACAGTGACTATCAAGTCTAATGAATTACAGTAGTACAGTGACTATCAAGTCTAATGGATTACAGTAAGACAGTGACTATCTAATCTAATGAATTACAGTTAGACAGTTACTATCAAGTCTAATGAATTACAGTAAGACAGTGACTATCAAGTCTAATGAATTACAATAAGACAGTGACTATCAAGTCTAATAAATTACAGTAGTACAGTGACTATCAAGTCTAATGAATTACAGTAGTACAGTGACTATCAAGTCTAATGAATTACAGTTAGACAGTGACTATCAAGTCTAATGAATTACAGTAAGACAGTGACTATCAAGTAGAATGAATTACAGTAAGACAGTTACTATCAAGTCTAATGAATTACAGTAAGACAGTGACTATCAAGTCTAATGAATTACAGTAGTACAGTGACTATCTAATCTAATGAATTACAGTAAGACAGTGACTATCTAATCTAATGAATTACAGTAAGACAGTGACTATCAAGTCTAATGAATTACAGTAGTACAGTGACTATCTAATCTAATGAATTACAGTAGTACAGTGACTATCACGTCTAATGAATTACAGTAGTACAGTGACTATCAAGTCTAATGAATTACAGTAGTACAGTGACTATCAAGTCTAATGAATTACAGTAAGACAGTGACTATCAAGTCATATAGTATATATGTGTCACAGCCTATCAGAATCAATCTAATCTAATGAATTACAGTAAGACAGTGACTATCAAGTCTAATGAATTACAGTAAGACAGTGACTATCTAATCTAATGAATTACAGTAAGACAGTTACTATCAAGTCTAATGAATTACAGTTAGACAGTTACTATCAAGTCTAATGAATTACAGTTAGACAGTTACTATCAAGTCTAATGAATTACAGTAAAACAGTGACTATCAAGTCTAATGAATTACAGTAAGACAGTGACTATCAAGTCTAATGAATTACAGTAAGACAGTGACTATCAAGTCATATAGTATATATGAGTCACAGCCTATCTTCTTAACCCACTTAGTGTTGAGTTTACGAAGTATATAATTTAACCGTAGTACACTCAGAAAAACCCATGTTCTGGATAGAACCTAGAAGGCTCTATTGCTTGCTTCATGTACGGGACCCTTAAAGGCTCCATGTAGAACCCTTTGGAAGGTTGTTTGATCGGAACCCCAGGGGTTCTTCTTCACGAAACCAAAACTGGTTCCATATAGAACTCTTGGGTTCCTTTTAGAACTCTTGGAATCCATATAGAACTCTTGGGATCCATATAGAACTCTTGGGATCCATATAGAACTCTTGGGTTCCATATAGAACTCTTGGGATCCATATAGAATTCTTGGGTTCCATATAGAATTCTTGGGTTCCATATAGAACTCTTGGGATCCATATAGAACTCTTGGGTTCCATATAGAACTCTTGGGATCCATATAGAACTCTTGGGATCCATATAGAACTCTTGGGATCCATATAGAACTCTTGGGATCCATATAGAACTCTTGGCTTCCATATATGATTCTATATGGAAACAATTTCAGCTCTATAGAAACATTATTTAGTTCTACTAGTATGCTAGGTGTGTTGTCCTTTCTGATTTTAATGGGAAGTACCAAGGCTATTTCCTTTCTGATTTTAATGGGTAGTACCAAGGCTATTTCCTTTCTGATTTTAATGGGTAGTACCAAGGCTATTTCCTTTCTGATTTTAATGGGTAGTACCAAGGCTATTTCCTTTCTGATTTTAATGGGTAGTACCAAGGCTATTTCCTTTCTGATTTTAATGTAGTACCAAGGCTATTTCCTTTCTGATTTTAATGGGTAGTACCAAGGCTATTTCCTTTCTGATTTTAATGGGTAGTACCAAGGCTATTTCCTTTCTGATTTTAATGGGTAGTACCAAGGCTATTTCCTTTCTGATTTTAATGGGTAGTACCAAGGCTATTTCCTTTCTGATTTTAATGGGTAGTACCAAGGCTATTTCCTTTCTGATTTTAATGGGTAGTACCAAGGCTATTTCCTTTCTGATTTTAATGGGTAGTACCAAGGCTATTTCCTTTCTGATTTTAATGGGTAGTACCAAGGCTATTTCCTTTCTGATTTTAATGGGTAGTACCAAGGCTATTTCCTTTCTGATTTTAATGGGTAGTACCAAGGCTATTTCCTTTCTGATTTTAATGGGTAGTACCAAGGCTATACTGGTAGTTGTGTGTGTATGTCATGATAATGTGTGTGTGTATCATGATAATGTTTGTGTATATATTTTTACATTTTAGTCATTTAGCAGAAACTCTTATCCAGGGCGACTTACAGTAGTGAATGCATACATTTCATAAAAAATTTATTTTTTCCCGTACTGGTCCCCAGTGGGAATCGAACCCACAACCCTGGCGTTGCAAACACCATGCGCTACCAACTGAGCCACACGGGACTATATCATGATAATGTGTGTGTGATGCTGTTTGTGTGTGTGTGTCATGATTATATGTGTGTGTGTGTGTGTGTGTGTGTGTGTGTGTGTGTGTGTGTGTGTGTGTGGTTATGGTAGTAGGCGTGTGAATTATGTGTTTTGTCTCTGAGTAACTATGTGTCACCCAGTTGTGTGATGAGTTTTCTGCTTCTCTTCTCATCTCTCTCTCGCTGTCCCCTTTCCCCTCCCCTCTCTCTCGCTGTCCCCTTTTCCCTCCCTCCTCTCTCTCTCGCTGTCCCCCTTTCCCCTCCCCTCTCTCTCTCTCGCTCTCCCTCTCTCTATGTCCCACTTCCCCTCCTCTCTCTCTCTCCCTCTCTCTCTCTGTCCCCCTTCCCCGTCCCCTCCTCTCTCTCTCTCTCTCTCTCTCTCTCTCTCTCTCTCTCTGCACTCTCCTCTCTCTCTCCCTCTCTCTCTCTGTCCCCCTCCTCCCCTCCTCTCTCTCTCTCTCTCTCTCTCTCTCTCTCTCCTCTCTCTCTCTCCCTCTCTCTCTCTCTCTCTCTCTCTCTCTCTATGTCCCCCTTCCCCTCCTTTCTCTCTCCCTCTCTCTCTGTCTCCCTCTCTGTCTCCCTCTCTGTCTCCCTCTCTCTCCTTATATCTCTCTGTCTCTCTCTCTCTCTCTCCCCTCTCTCTCTCTCTGTCCCCCTTCTCCTCCTCATCTGTCTCTCTCTCTCTCTCTCTCTCTCTCTCTCTCTCTCTCTCTATGTCCCCCTTCCCCTCCTCTCTCTCCCCCTCTCTCTCTCTCTCTCCCTCCCTCTCTCTCCCTCTCTCTCCTTATATCTCTCTGTCCCCTCCCCAGTCATTCTGTATCTCAGCTCTCTGATAACGGTGCACTTGGGAGAGGGTGTGTGTGTGTTTGGAGTGTCTCTTCACACAAATACGTACCAGAACAAAACAACCAGTACTTCCTCTCCTCTCCTCTCCTCTCCTCTCCTCTCCTCTCCTCTCCTCTCCTCTCCTCTCCTCTCCTCTCCTCTCTCTCCTCTCCTCTCCTCTCCTCTCCTCTCCTCTCCTCTTCTCCTCTCCTCTCCTCCTCCCTTTTCCTCTCCTCTCCTCCTCTCTTTTCCTCTCCTCTCTTCTCCTCTCCATTTTCCTCTCCTCTCCATTTTCCTCTCCTCTCCTCTCCTCTCCTCTCCTCTCCTCCTCTCCTCTCCTCTCCTCTCCTCTCCTCTCCTCTCCTCTCCTCTCCTCTCCTCTCCTCTCCTCTCCTCTCCCGAGAATTGAACCCTGTGGTGCCCCCATAGACTACCAGAGGTCCGGACAACAGGCCCTCCGATTTGACACACTGAACTCTATCAGAGAAGTAGTTGGTGAACCAGGCGAGGCAGTAATTTGAGAAACCGAAGCTGTTGAGTCTGCCGATAAGAATGCGGTGATTGACAGAGTTGAAATCCTTTGCCACATCGATGAATACGGCTGCACAGTAATGTTTCTTATCGATGGCGGTTACGATATCGTTTAGGACCTTGAGCGTGGATGAGGTGCACCCGTGACCAGCTCTGAAACCAGATTCCATAGCAGGGAAGGTACGGTGGGATTCAAAATGGTCGTTGATCTGTTTATTAACTCTGGCTTTTCGAAGACTTTAGAAAGACAGGGTAGGATGGATATAGGTCTGTAGCAGTTTGGGTCTAGAGTGTCACCCCCTTTGAAGAGGTTGTCTAGCCCGGCTGGGGTTGCGTTGAGTTGCAGGTAAACACACCTCCAATGAGAGAATATTTGAGCGGCGTATTAAATGCTGACCTGGAGTCAGTTTGGTAGTTAATATGTTTAGAGTCGTGGAGGGAAGCTGATCTGAAATCTGTTCTCATGGGAAACTTCACCCTGGAGTCACATGATACACAGCTTCCCTGTTCTAGCTGCTGATTGGCTGGTATTCCTACCCTGACCCCGTTCTAGCTGCTGATTGGCTGGTATTCCTACCCTGACCCTGTTCTAGCTGCTGATTGGCTGGTATTCCTACCCTGACCCTGTTCTAGCTGCTGATTGGCTGGTATTCCTACCCTGACCCTGTTCTAGCTGCTGATTGGTTGGTATTCCTACCCTGACCCTGTTCTAGCTGTTGATTGGCTTGTTGACACTACACACCTTACACACACACCACACAAACACCACACACACACTTCACACACACACACTACACACACCACACAACACACACACACACGCTACAAACCACACACACACACACACACCACACAGACACCACACACACCACACACACACACACACACCCACACACACCACACACACCACACACACACACACACACACACCACACACACACCACACACACACCACACACACACCACACACACACACACACACACCACACACACACACCACACACACACCACACACACCACACACACACACGCTACAAACCACACACACACACACACACACACACACACACACACACACACACACACACACACACACACACACACACCACACACACACTACACACACGCTACAAACCACACACCACAAACCACACACTACACACCACACACACACCACACACACACACACACACACACCACACACACCACACACACACCACACACACACCACACACACACTACACACACACACGCTACAAACCACACACACCACACACTACACACACACACACTACACACCACACACCACACACACCACACACACCACACACCACACCTCCCTCCATTCACGTGTGCTTATCTCTTCCTGGTTGTCTGCATCCTGCCTCTCAGCTGGAGATGAAATGAACACACACTCACTCTCTGCTCTCTCCAGACACACTGACAACATTCATGCTTCCTCCACATGTTTCCATCAGAAGATAAACACACACAGGTTAAGACTGGATGGACTGGAGGAGAGATTAGGACTGGAGGAGAGGTTAGGACTGGAGGAGAGGTTAGGACTGGAGGAGAGGTTAGGACTGGAGGAGAGGTTAGGACTGGAGGAGAGGTTAGGACTGGAGGGACTGGAGGAGAGGTTAGGACTGGAGGAGAGGTTAGGACTGGAGGAGAGGTTAGGACTGGAGGAGAGGTTAGGACTGGAGGAGAGGTTAGGACTGGAGGGACTGGAGGAGAGGTTAGGACTGGAGGAGAGGTTAGGACTGGAGGAGAGGTTAGGACTGGAGGAGAGGTTAGGACTGGAGGGACTGGAGGAGAGGTTAGGACTGGAGGAGAGGTTAGGACTGGAGGGACTGGAGGAGAGGTTAGGACTGGAGGAGAGGTTAGGACTGGAGGGACTGGAGGAGAGGTTAGGACTGGAGGGACTGGAGGAGAGATTAGGACTGGAGGAGAGATTAGGACTGGAGGGACTGGAGGAGAGGTTAGGACTGGAGGGACTGGAGGAGAGGTTAGGACTGGAGGAGAGGTTAGGACTGGAGGAGAGATTAGGACTGGAGGGACTGGAGGAGAGGTTAGGACTGGAGGGACTGGAGGAGAGGTTAGGACTGGAGGGACTGGAGGAGAGATTAGGACTGGAGGAGAGGTTAGGACTGGAGGGACTGGAGGAGAGGTTAGGACTGGAGGAGAGGTTAGGACTGGAGGGACTGGAGGAGAGGTTAGGACTGGAGGGACTGGAGGAGAGGTTAGGACTGGAGGAGAGATTAGGACTGGAGGGACTGGAGGAGAGGTTAGGACTGGAGGAGAGGTTAGGACTGGAGGAGAGGTTAGGACTGGAGGGACTGGAGGAGAGATTAGGACTGGAGGAGAGATTAGGACTGGAGGGACTGGAGGAGAGGTTAGGACTGGAGGAGAGGTTAGGACTGGAGGAGAGATTAGGACTGGAGGAGAGGTTAGGACTGGAGGGACTGGAGGAGAGGTTAGGACTGGAGGAGAGGTTAGGACTGGAGGAGAGGTTAGGACTGGAGGAGAGGTTAGGACTGGAGGGACTGGAGGAGAGGTTAGGACTGGAGGAGAGGTTAGGACTGGAGGAGAGGTTAGGACTGGAGGAGAGGTTAGGACTGGAGGAGAGGTTAGGACTGGAGGGACTGGAGGAGAGGTTAGGACTGGAGGAGAGGTTAGGACTGGAGGAGAGGTTAGGACTGGAGGAGAGATTAGGACTGGAGGAGAGATTAGGACTGGAGGAGAGATTAGGACTGGAGGAGAGATTAGGACTGGAGGAGAGGTTAGGACTGGAGGGACTGGAGGAGAGGTTAGGACTGGAGGAGAGATTAGGACTGGAGGAGAGGTTAGGGACTGGAGGAGTGGTTGGTTAGGACTGGAGGGACTGGAGGAGAGGTTAGGACTGGTGGAGAGGTTAGGACTGGAGGAGAGGTTAGGACTGGAGGGACTGGAGGAGAGAATTAGGACTGGAGGAGAGGTTAGGACTGGAGGAGAGGTTAGGACTGGAGGAGAGGTTAGGACTGGAGGGACTGGAGGAGAGGTTAGGACTGGAGGAGAGGTTAGGACTGGAGGAGAGGTTAGGACTGGAGGGACTGGAGGAGAGGTTAGGACTGGAGGAGAGGTTAGGACTGGAGGAGAGATTAGGACTGGAGGAGAGGTTAGGACTGGAGGAGAGGTTAGGACTGGAGGGACTGGAGGAGAGGTTAGGACTGGAGGAGAGGTTAGGACTGGAGGAGAGGTTAGGACTGGAGGAGAGATTAGGACTGGAGGAGAGATTAGGACTGGAGGAGAGGTTAGGACTGGAGGGACTGGAGGAGAGGTTAGGACTGGAGGAGAGATTAGGACTGGAGGAGAGGTTAGGACTGGAGGAGTGGTTGGTTAGGACTGGAGGGACTGGAGGAGAGGTTAGGACTGGTGGAGAGGTTAGGACTGGAGGAGAGGTTAGGACTGGAGGGACTGGAGGAGAGGTTAGGACTGGAGGAGAGATTAGGACTGGAGGGACTGGAGGAGAGGTTAGGACTGGAGGAGAGATTAGGACTGGAGGAGAGGTTAGGACTGGAGGAGTGGTTGGTTAGGACTGGAGGGACTGGAGGAGAGGTTAGGACTGGAGGAGTGGTTAGGACTGGAGGAGAGGTTAGGACTGGAGGAGAGGTTAGGACTGGAGGAGAGATTAGGACTGGAGGAGAGATTAGGACTGGAGGGACTGGAGGAGAGGTTAGGACTGGAGGAGAGGTTAGGACTGGAGGAGAGGTTAAGACTGGAGGGACTGGAGGAGAGATTAGGACTGGAGGAGAGGTTAGGACTGGAGGAGATGTTAGGACTGGAGGAGAGGTTAGGACTGGAGGAGAGATTAGGACTGGAGGAGAGATTAGGACTGGAGGAGAGGTTAGGACTGGAGGGACTGGAGGAGAGGTTAGGACTGGAGGAGAGATTAGGACTGGAGGAGAGGTTAGGACTGGAGGAGTGGTTGGTTAGGACTGGAGGGACTGGAGGAGAGGTTAGGACTGGAGGGACTGGAGGAGTGGTTAGGACTGGAGGAGAGGTTAGGACTGGAGGAGAGATTAGGACTGGAGGAGAGATTAGGACTGGAGGAGAGGTTAGGACTGGAGGGACTGGAGGAGAGGTTAGGACTGGAGGAGAGATTAGGACTGGAGGAGAGGTTAGGACTGGAGGAGTGGTTGGTTAGGACTGGAGGGACTGGAGGAGAGGTTAGGACTGGTGGAGAGATTAGGACTGGAGGGACTGGAGGAGAGGTTAGGACTGGTGGAGAGGTTAGGACTGGAGGAGAGGTTAGGACTGGAGGGACTGGAGGAGAGGTTAGGACTGGAGGAGAGGTTAGGACTGGAGGAGAGGTTAGGACTGGAGGAGAGGTTAGGACTGGAGGGACTGGAGGAGAGATTAGGACTGGAGGAGAGATTAGGACTGGAGGGACTGGAGGAGAGGTTAGGACTGGAGGAGAGATTAGGACTGGAGGAGAGGTTAGGACTGGAGGGACTGGAGGAGAGGTTAGGACTGGAGGAGAGGTTAGGACTGGAGGAGAGATTAGGACTGGAGGAGAGGTTAGGACTGGAGGAGAGGTTAGGACTGGAGGAGAGGTTAGGACTGGAGGGACTGGAGAAGAGGTTAGGGACTGGAGGAGAGGTTAGGACTGGAGGAGAGGTTAGGACTGGAGGAGAGATTAGGACTGGAGGAGAGATTAGGACTGGAGGAGAGGTTAGGACTGGAGGAGAGGTTAGGACTGGAGGAGAGGTTAGGACTGGAGGAGAGGTTAGGACTGGAGGGACTGGAGGAGAGGTTAGGACTGGAGGAGAGGTTAGGACTGGAGGAGAGGTTAGGACTGGAGGAGAGGTTAGGACTGGAGGAGAGGTTAGGACTGGAGGGACTGGAGGAGAGGTTAGGACTGGAGGAGAGATTAGGACTGGAGGAGAGGTTAGGACTGGAGGAGTGGTTGGTTAGGACTGGAGGGACTGGAGGAGAGGTTAGGACTGGTGGAGAGGTTAGGACTGGAGGAGAGGTTAGGACTGGAGGGACTGGAGGAGAGGTTAGGACTGGAGGAGAGATTAGGACTGGAGGGACTGGAGGAGAGGTTAGGACTGGAGGAGAGATTAGGACTGGAGGAGAGGTTAGGACTGGAGGAGTGGTTGGTTAGGACTGGAGGGACTGGAGGAGAGGTTAGGACTGGAGGAGTGGTTAGGACTGGAGGAGAGGTTAGGACTGGAGGAGAGGTTAGGACTGGAGGAGAGATTAGGACTGGAGGAGAGATTAGGACTGGAGGGACTGGAGGAGAGGTTAGGACTGGAGGAGAGGTTAGGACTGGAGGAGAGATTAGGACTGGAGGGACTGGAGGAGAGGTTAGGACTGGAGGAGAGGTTAGGACTGGAGGAGAGGTTAAGACTGGAGGGACTGGAGGAGAGATTAGGACTGGAGGAGAGGTTAGGACTGGAGGAGAGGTTAGGACTGGAGGGACTGGAGGAGAGGTTAGGACTGGAGGAGAGATTAGGACTGGAGGAGAGGTTAGGACTGGAGGAGTGGTTGGTTAGGACTGGAGGGACTGGAGGAGAGGTTAGGACTGGTGGAGAGGTTAGGACTGGAGGAGAGGTTAGGACTGGAGGGACTGGAGGAGAGGTTAGGACTGGAGGAGAGATTAGGACTGGAGGGACTGGAGGAGAGGTTAGGACTGGAGGAGAGATTAGGACTGGAGGAGAGGTTAGGACTGGAGGAGTGGTTGGTTAGGACTGGAGGGACTGGAGGAGAGGTTAGGACTGGAGGAGTGGTTAGGACTGGAGGAGAGGTTAGGACTGGAGGAGAGGTTAGGACTGGAGGAGAGATTAGGACTGGAGGAGAGATTAGGACTGGAGGGACTGGAGGAGAGGTTAGGACTGGAGGAGAGGTTAGGACTGGAGGAGAGATTAGGACTGGAGGGACTGGAGGAGAGGTTAGGACTGGAGGAGAGGTTAGGACTGGAGGAGAGGTTAAGACTGGAGGGACTGGAGGAGAGATTAGGACTGGAGGAGAGGTTAGGACTGGAGGAGAGGTTAGGACTGGAGGAGAGGTTAGGACTGGAGGGACTGGAGGAGAGATTAGGACTGGAGGAGAGATTAGGACTGGAAGAGTGGTTAGGACTGGAGGAGAGGTTAGGACTGGAGGGACTGGAGGAGAGGTTAGGACTGGAGGAGAGATTAGGACTGGAGGAGAGATTAGGACTGGAGGAGAGGTTAGGACTGGAGGGACTGGAGGAGAGGTTAGGACTGGAGGAGAGATTAGGACTGGAGGAGAGGTTAGGACTGGAGGAGTGGTTGGTTAGGACTGGAGGGACTGGAGGAGAGGTTAGGACTGGTGGAGAGATTAGGACTGGAGGGACTGGAGGAGAGGTTAGGACTGGTGGAGAGGTTAGGACTGGAGGAGAGGTTAGGACTGGAGGGACTGGAGGAGAGGTTAGGACTGGAGGAGAGGTTAGGACTGGAGGAGAGGTTAGGACTGGAGGAGAGGTTAGGACTGGAGGGACTGGAGGAGAGATTAGGACTGGAGGAGAGATTAGGACTGGAGGGACTGGAGGAGAGGTTAGGACTGGAGGAGAGATTAGGACTGGAGGAGAGATTAGGACTGGAGGAGAGATTAGGACTGGAGGGACTGGAGGAGAGGTTAGGACTGGAGGAGAGGTTAGGACTGGAGGAGAGGTTAGGACTGGAGGAGAGGTTAGGACTGGAGGAGAGGTTAGGACTGGAGGAGAGATTAGGACTGGAGGAGAGATTAGGACTGGAGGGACTGGAGGAGAGGTTAGGACTGGAGGGACTGGAGGAGAGGTTAGGACTGGAGGAGAGATTAGGACTGGAGGGACTGGAGGAGAGGTTAGGACTGGAGGGACTGGAGGAGAGGTTAGGACTGGAGGAGAGGTTAGGACTGGAGGGACTGGAGGAGAGGTTAGGACTGGAGGAGAGGTTAGGACTGGAGGAGAGATTAGGACTGGAGGGAGGACTGGAGGAGAGGTTAGGACTGGAGGGACTGGAGGAGAGGTACAGATCTAACATACTGTATTTAATACTATGTCCTCGAATGCAGGGTTTCACAGCCGTCACCGCAGGGACCACCAGTCGTTTCACATATTAGCTCCAGCCCTGCATTGTTCTAAATGACTGACTTGGTTTAATACAGATTATAAACACAGACTAACAGAAGTCTGGTCTCCACACAGTAGCAGAATGCATGAGGGTGGTGTGTGTGTGTGTGTGTGTGTGTGTGTGTGTGTGTGTGTGTGTGTGTGTGTGTGTGTGTGTGTGTAGACCAGCAGGGTGTGTAGAGAGTGAAGGCCAGTGTGTTGTGATTGAGAGCAGTGAGCTACTGTTCACCCTTCAGAGGAAGGAAACTGGGGAGCACTGAGGCTGTGTGTGTGTGTGTGTGTGTGTGTGTGTGTGTGTGTGTGTGTGTGTGTGTGTGTTTGTTTGTGTGTGTGTTTGTTTATGTGTGTGTGTAGTAGTGTCCACGTGTGTGTGTGTGTCCACGTGTGTGTGTGTGTGTGTAGTGATGGGTGTGTGTGTGTGTGTGTGTGTGTGTGTGTCTGTGTGTGGTGTGTGTGTGTGTGTCCTGGCCGTTCCGCAGCAGAATGTTGCCTTTGGAACTCTGTCGTTCCGCTTCTAGAATTCATGAGTCAGCACCTCCCATCATGCATCACTCCGGTTCCTAAATTCCCTTTAGTACGGAGATGTGTGTGTTTTGACCGTGTCATATTAACGGACAGACGTTACCCCACTGCATTCCTCTTGATAAAATAGGGACCCTGTAGCAGTCGTAGAATGTGTGTGTGCCTTGCAGTTTAGTTCCTGTCTGTCCCGGTCCTCTGTCCTTCCAACGGTCCTCCGTCCGTCCAACGGTCCTCCGTCCGTCCAACGGTCCTCTGTCCTTCC
>NW_025549119.1:12500-20000 GCF_905237065.1 Salmo salar | reverse complement strand
TCACTGTTCAAATAAACCCACCATTAAAATTATAGACTGATCATTTCTTTGTCAGTGGGCAAACGTACAAAATCAGCAGGGGATCAAATACTTTTTTTCCCTCACTGTAAATGTCAGAAACAACTCCGCCTTTGCGGGATGCACGGGGGGTATGGTCACTAGCGTAACCAGGAGGAGAGGCCTCATTTAACACAGTCAATTCATCAGGCTTAAGCCATGTTTCAGTCAGGCCAATCACATCAAGATTATTATCAGTGATTAGTTCATTGACTATAACTGCCTTGGAAGTGAGGGATCTAACATTAAGTAACCCAATTTTGAGATGTGAGGTATCACGATCTCTTTCAATAATGGCTGGAACAGAGGAGGTCTTTATTCTAGTGAGATTGCTAAGGCGAACACCGCCATGTTTAGTTTTGCCCAACCTAGATCGAGGCACAGACACGGTCTCAATGGGGATAGCTGAGCTGTCTACACTGACTGCGCTAGTGGCAGACTCCACTAAGCTGGCAGGCTGGCTAACAGCCTGCTGCCTGGCCTGCACCCTATTTCATTGTGGAGCTAGAGGAGTTAGAGCCCTGTCTATGTTCGTAGATAAGATGAGAGCACCCCTCCAGCTAGGATGGAGTCCGTCACTCCTCAGCAGGCCAGGCTTGGTCCTGTTTGTGGGTGAGTCCCAGAAAGAGGGCCAATTATCTACAAATTCTATCTTTTGGGAGGGGCAGAAAACAGTTTTCAACCAGCGATTGAGTTGTGAGACTCTGCTGTAGAGCTCATCACTCCCCCTAACTGGGAGGGGGCCAGAGACAATTACTCGATGCCAACACATCTTTCTAGCTGATTTTACTCGCTGAAGCTATGTTGCGCTTGGTGACCTCTGACTGTTTCATCCTAACATCGTTGGTGCCGACGTGGATAACAATATCCCTATACTCTCTACACTCGCCAGTTTTAGCTTTAGCCAGCACCGGCTTCAGAGTAACCTTAACGTCGGTAGCCCTGCCCCCTGGTAAACAGTTTATGATCGCTGGATGATTCGTTTTAAGTCTAATACTGCGGGTAATGGAGTCGCCAATGACTAGGGTTTTCAATTTGTCAGAGCTAATGGTGGGAGGCTTCGGCATCTCTGACCCCGTAACGGGAGGAGGAGAGACCAGAGAAGGCTCAGACCCCGTAACGGGAGGAGGAGAGACCAGAGAAGGCTCAGACCCCGTAACGGGAGGAGGAGAGACCAGAGAAGGCTCAGACCCCGTAACGGGAGGAGGAGAGACCAGAGAAGACTCGGCCTCAGACCCCGTAACGGGAGGAGGAGAGACCAGAGAAGGCTCAGACCCCGTAACGGGAGGAGGAGAGACCAGAGAAGGCTCTGACCCCGTAACGGGAGGAGGAGAGACCAGAGAAGGCTCGGCCTCAGACCCCGTAACGGGAGGAGGAGAGACCAGAGAAGGCTCAGACCCCGTAACGGGAGGAGGAGAGACCAGAGAAGGCTCAGACCCCGTAACGGGAGGAGGAGAGACCAGAGAAGGCTCGGCGTCTGACCCCGTAACGGGAGGAGGAGAGACCAGAGAAGGCTCGGCGTCTGACCCCGTAACGGGAGGAGGAGAGACCAGAGAAGGCTCAGACCCCGTAACGGGAGGAGGAGAGACCAGAGAAGGCTCAGACCCCGTAACGGGAGGAGGAGAGGCAGGGAAGGCTCGGCCTCGGACCCCGTAACGGGAGGAGGAGAGACCAGAGAAGGCTCAGCCTCTGACCCCGTAACGGGAGGAGGAGAGACCAGAGAAGGCTCAGACCCCGTAACGGGAGGAGGAGAGGCCAGAGAAGGCTCGGTCTCTGACCCCGTAACGGGAGGAGGAGAGGCCAGAGAAGGCTCGGCCTCTGACTCCGACTCGCTGCTTAACGGGGAGAACCGGTTGAAAGTTTCTGTCGGCTGAATGAGCGACACCGGTTGAGCATTCCTACAGCGTTTCCCTCCAGAAGCCATGAGAAAGTTGTCCGGCTGCGGGGGACCGTGCGAATGGGGTTTATACTAACGTTACTATCTGTACTTACTGGTGGCACAGACGCTGTTTCATCCTTTCCTACACTGAAATTACCCTCGCCTAACGTTCGCGTCTGAAGCTGGGCTTGCAGCACGGCTATCCTCGCCGTAAGGCTGATCGTTCTCCTGTATATTATGAGAACAGCGACTGCAATCAGAAGGCATCATGTTAATGTTACTACTTAGCTTCGGCTGGTGGAGGTCCTGACGAACCACGTCCAGATAAAGCGTCCGGGGTGAAAAAGTATAATGGAAAAAAGTTGAGCGAGGGAAAAAATGTAAATATAAAACAATAATTAAAAAGTAGAAACTGTAAAGTTGTCAGGTAGCAAAGTAAAGCAGGAGACAGGAAATGGAGCACGTAAACACGTCCACAAGCAGTGACAGGAAATGGAGCACGCAAACACGTCCACAAGCAGTGACAGGAAATGGAGCACGTAAACACGTCCACAAGCAGTGACAGGAAATGGAGCACGTAAACACGTCCACAAGCAGTGACAGGAAATGGAGCACGTAAACACGTCCACAAGCAGTGACAGGAAATGGAGCACGTAAACACGTCCACAAGCAGTGACAGGAAATGGAGCACGTAAACACGTCCACAAGCAGTGACAGGAAATGGAGCACGTAAACACGTCCACAAGCAGTGACAGGAAATGGAGCACGTAAACACGTCCACAAGCAGTGACAGGAAATGGAGCACGTAAACACGTCCACAAGCAGTGACAGGAAATGGGGCACGTAAACACGTCCACAAGCAGTGACAGGAAATGGAGCACGTAAACACGTCCACAAGCAGTGACAGGAAATGGAGCACGTAAACACGTCCACAAGCAGTGACAGGAAATGGAGCACGTAAACACGTCCACAAGCAGTGACAGGAAATGGAGCACGTAAACACGTCCACAAGCAGTGACAGGAAATGGAGCACGTAAACACGTCCACAAGCAGTGACAGGAAATGACGTGATGGACATGATGGAGATGATGGGGGGATGATGGGGATGATGGTAATGATGGGGATGATGGGGATGATGATGGAGATGATGATGGGTATGATGGTATGGAATTGGTATGATGGTGGGGATGATGACGGGGATGATGGTGGGGATGATGATGGGGATGATGGAGATGAGGATGGAGATGATGGGGTGATGGGGATGATGATGGGGATGATGATGGTAATGATGGGTGATGGGGATGATGATGTAATAATGGGGGATAGGGATGATGATGTAATGATGGGGATGATGATGGGGATGATGGTGGGGATGATGGAGATGATGGAGATGATGGGGTGGTGATGTAATGATGGGGCGATGGGGATGATGGGGATGATGTTTGGGATGATGATGGGATGATGGTGGGATGATGATGGGGATGATGGGGATGTTGGGGATGATGGGGATAGGGATGATGATGGGATGATGATGGTAATGATGGGGGATGGGGAGGATGATGGGATGATGATGGTAATGATGGGGATGGGGATGAGGATGGGATCATGATGGAAATGATGGGGATGGGGATGATAATGGGATGATGATGGTAATGATGGGGATGGGGATGAGGATGGGATGATGATGGTAATGATGGGGATGGGGATGAGGATGGGATGATGATGGAAATGATGGGGATGGGGATGATAATGGGATGATGATGGTAATGATGGGGATGGGGATGAGGATGGGATGATGATGGTAATGATGGGGATGGGGATGGGATGATGATGGTAATGATGGGGATGGGGATGAGAATGGGATGATGATGGTAATGATGGGGATTGGGGATGAGGATGGGATGATGATGGTAATGATGGGGATGGGGATGGGATGATGATGGTAATGATGGGGATGGGGATGATGATGGGATGATGATGGTAATGATGGGGGTTGGGAGTGATTGTGGAGATGGATGATGGGTATGATGGTGGGGATGATGGGGAATTATGGTAATTATGGGGTGATGGGGATGATGGGGATGATAGGGGATAGGGATGATGATGAGGATGATGATGGGATGGATGATGGTGGGGATTATGGGATGATGATGATGGGATGATGATGGGGGATGATGGTATGATGGTGGTGGGGATGATGGGATGATGATGGGGATGATGGTGGGGATTATGAGTATGATGGGGATGATGGTATGATGGTGGTGGGGATGATGGGATGATGATGGGATGATGATGGGATGATGATGGTAATTATGGGGGTTGGGGATGGATGATGGAGATGATGGTGGGGATGATTGTTTGGTTGATGGGGATGATGGAGACGATGGGGATGATGGGGGATAGGGATGATGATGGGGATGATGATGTAATGATGGGGGATAGGGATGATGATGTAATGATGGTGGGTATGATGGGGGGATTATGGGGATGATGCTGGGGATGATGATGGTGATGATGGGGATGATGATGGTAATGATGGGGATAGGGATTATTATGGGGATGATGATGGTAATGATGGGGATAGGGATGATTATGGGGATGATGATGGTAATGATGGGTGATGGGGATGATGATGGGGTTAATTATGGTAATGATGATGGGGTTAAGTATGGTAATGATGATGGGGTTAATTATGGTAATGATGATGGGGTTAATTATGGTAATCATGATGGGGTTAATTATGGTAATCTTGATGGGGTTAATTATGGTAATGATGATGGGGTTAATTATGGTAATCTTGATGGGGTTAATTATGGCAATGATGATGGGGTTAATTATGGTAATGATGATGGGGTTAATTATGGTAATCATGATGGGGTTAATTATGGTAATCTTGATGGGGTTAATTATGGTAATCTTGATGGGGTTAATTATGGTAATGATGATGGGGTTAATTATGGTAATGATGATGGGGTTAATTATGGTAATCATGATGGGGTTAATTATGGTAATCATGATGGGGTTAATTATGGTAATGATGATGGGGTTAATTATGGTAATATTGATGGGGTTAATTATGGTAATGATGATGGGGTTAATTATGGTAATGATGATGGGGTTAATTATGGTAATCATGACGGGGTTAATTATGGTAATCATGATGGGGTTAATTATGGTAATGATGATGGGGTTAATTATGGTAATCATGATGGGGTTAATTATGGTAATGATGATGGGGTTAATTATGGTCATATTGATGGGGTTAATTATGGTAATGATGATGGGGTTAATTATGGTAATGATGATGGGGTTAATTATGGTAATCATGATGGGGTTAATTATGGTAATCATGATGGGGTTAATTATGGTAATGATGATGGGGTTAATTATGGTAATCATGATGGGGTTAATTATGGTAATCATGATGGGGTTAATTATGGTAATCATGATGGGGTTAATTATGGTAATCTTGATGGGGTTAATTATGGTAATGATGATGGGGTTAATTATGGTAATCTTGATGGGGTTAATTATGGCAATGATGATGGGGTTAATTATGGTAATGATGATGGGGTTAATTATGGTAATGATGATGGGGTTAATTATGGTAATGATGATGGGGTTAATTATGGTAATCTTGATGGGGTTAATTATGGCAATGATGATGGGGTTAATTATGGTAATGATGATGGGGTTAATTATGGTAATCATGATGGGGTTAATTATGGTAATCTTGATGGGGTTAATTATGGTAATCTTGATGGGGTTAATTATGGTAATGATGATGGGGTTAATTATGGTAATGATGATGGGGTTAATTATGGTAATGATGATGGGGTTAATTATGGTAATGATGATGGGGTTAATTATGGTAATGATGATGGGGTTAATTATGGTCATATTGATGGGGTTAATTATGGTAATGATGATGGGGTTAATTATGGTAATGATGATGGGGTTAATTATGGTAATGATGATGGTGATGATTTTTCTTTCCAGTTGCATTTTGGGGAGACATCGCGTTGGACGAGGAGGATCTGAGGATGTTTCAGATCGACAGGACAATAGACCTGACGCAGCACACACACACTCACACACACACTCACACACACACTCACACACACTCCAGGCAAGGACAAACCACTGGTGAGTCTGTCTGTCTGTCTGTCTGTCTGTCTGTCTGTCTGTCTGTCTGTCTGTCTGTCTGTCTGTCTGTCTGTCTGTCTGTCTGTCTGTCTGTCTGTCTGTCTGTCTGTCTGAAGGAGAAGAAAGGATGGCTTCGGTACGACACACACTGCACACCTGGTTACCAAGGAAACAGCTACTGTAGCTTTATAGTAAACTTGCCAGCTACGGCGCACTCGGAAAGTACTCAGACCCCTTGACTTTTTCCACATTTTATTACATTACAGCCTTATTCTAAAATGGATTAAATAATTTTTTCCCCCTCATCAATCTACACACACAACCCCATAAAGACAAAGCGAAAAACAGGTTTTTAGAAATGTTTGCAATTTTTGTAAAATAATAACAAAAAACAAAAATACCTTATTGATATCAGTATTCAGACCCTTTGCTATGAGCCTCGAAATTGAGCTCAGGTGCTTCCTGTTTCCATTGGTCATTTATTTATTTAACTAGGCAAGTCAGTTAAGAACAAATTCTTATTTACAATGACGGCCTACCCCGGCCAAATCCGGATGACGCTGGGCCAATTGTGCGCCAATGATGGCTGGTTGTGATACAGTCTGGATTCGAACCAGGGTGTCTGTAGTGATGCCTCTAGCACTGAGATGCAGTGCATTAGACCACTCGGGAGCCCTTGATATGTTTCTACAACTTGATTGGAGTCCACCTGTGGTAAATTAAATTGATCGGACATGATTTGGAAAGGCACACACCTGTCTATATAAGTTCCCACAGTTGACAGTTCATGTCAGAGCAAAAACCAAGTCATGAGGTCAAAGGAATTGTCCGTAGAGCTTCAAGACAGGATTGTGTCGAGGCACAGATCTGGGGAAGGGTACTAAAAAATGTCTGCAGTATTGAAGGTCACCAAGAACACAGTGGCCTCCATCATTCTGAAAATTGAAGAAGTTTGGAACCACCAAGACTCTTCCTAGAGCTGGCCGCCCGGCCAAACTGAGCAATCGGGGGAGAAGGGCCTTGGTCAGGGAGGTGACCAAGAACACAATGGTTACTCTGACAGAGCTCCAGAGTTCCTCTGTGGAGATGGGAGAACCTTCCAGAAGGACAACCATCTCTGCAGCACTCCACCAATCAGGCCTTTATGGTAGAGTGGCCAGACGGAAGCCACTCCTCAGTAAAAGACATGATAGCCCGCTTGGAGTTTGCCAAAAGGCACCTAAAGACTCTCAGACCATGAGAAACAAGATTCTCTGGTCTGATGAAACCAAGAATGCCAAGCGTTATGTCTGGAGGAAACCTGGCACCATCCCTACGGTGAAGCATGGTGGTGGCAGCATCGTGCTGTGGGGATATTTTTCAGCGGCAGGGAGACTAGTCAGGATTGAGGGAAAGATGAACAGAGCAAAGTTGTATTT
>NW_025549119.1:0-2500 GCF_905237065.1 Salmo salar | reverse complement strand
ACATGTATCGTATAGTGTGTGTGTGTGTGTGTGTGTGGCAGGCTTACAATGATGTTAAAAAAAACAGCATTTGAGAGTGTGCTGACCCTGGTGCTAGACTGGGTACAGCTGGAGGCTGAATCTCTGAAGGGGTACGGGACTATACGGGAACCACTGCTCCAGGGAAACGGTGTCTAGACGGAATTTGTCTTTGTGGTCCTGGCAGCTGGACCTTTTTTGCAACTTTCTATTCTAACAATCTATTCTAACATTCTATTCTAACAATCTATTCTAACATTCTATTCTAACATTCTGTTCTAACATTCTATTCTGACAATCTATTCTAACATTCTATTCTAACATTCTGTTCTAACATTCTATTCTGACATTCTATTCTAACATTCTATTCTAACATTCTATTCTGACATTCTATTCTAACATTCTATTTTAACATTATATTCTAACATTCTATTCTGACATTCTATTCTGAAATTCTATTTTAACATTCTATTCTAACATTCTATTTTAACATTATATTGTGACATTCTACTGTAACATTCTATTGTAACATTTTATTCTAAAATTCTATTCTAACATTCTATTCTAACATTCTATTCTAACATTCTATTCTGACATTCTATTCTGACATTCTATTGTAACATTGTATTCTAACATTCTATTCTGACATTCTATTCTAACATTCTATTCTGACATTCTATTCTGACATTCTATTCGAACATTCTATTCTAACATTCTATTCTGACATTCTATTCTGACATTCTATTCTAACATTCTATTCTAACATTCTATTCTGACATTCTATTCTGACATTCTATTCTGACTTTCTGTTCTGACATTCTATTCTGACAGTCTATTGAAGCAACTTTGGCTCAACATCTGCACATACTGTCCTGATGTCTGTGTATAAGATGTGTGTGTGAGTACTTGCATGCGTGTATGAGTGTGGTGGACCCAGCTGTAGTTCTTATGAGGTCATACGTGACAACTGACAGATGAGCCGGGCCCTAGGGCACTCTGGGTAAAAACAGCATGCATGATGGGAGAGGACGGCACATGTGACTCATCTCACTACGAGAGAGATGGAGGGAGAGAAGGAGAGATGGACTGAGAGATTGAAGGAGAGATGGATGGAGGGATGGAAAGTGATATGAAGGGAGAGATGGAGGGAGAGATGGAGGGAGAGATGGATGGAGAGATGGAGAGAGGGGAGGGAGAGATGGAGGGAGAGATGGACTGAGAGATGGAGGGAGAGAAGGAGGGAGAGATGGAGGGAGAGATGGATGGAGAGATGGATGGAGAGATGGAGGGAGAGATGGAGGGAGAGAAGGAGAGATGGACTGAGAGATGGAGGGAGAGATGGATGGAGAGATGAAGGGAGAGATGGATGGAGACATGGAGAGATGGAGGGAGAGATGGACTGAGAGATTGAGGGAGAGATGGAGGGAGAGAAGGAGAGATGGACTGAGAGATTGAGGGAGAGATGGAGGGAGAGAAGGAGAGATGGACTGAGAGATTGAGGGAGAGATGGAGGGAGAGAAGGAGAGATGGACTGAGAGATTGAGGGAGAGATGGAGGGAGAGAAGGAGAGATAGACTGAGAGATTGAGGGAGAGAGGATGGAGGGATGGAGAGATGGACTGAGAGATTGAAGGAGAGATGGATGGAGGGATGGAAAGTGATATAAAGGGAGAGATGGAGGGAGAGATGGATGGAGAGATGGATGGAGGGATGGAAAGTGATATGAAGGGAGAGATGGAGGAGGGAGAGAGGGAGGGAGGGAGGGAGAGATGGAGGGAGAGAAGGAGAGATGGAGGAGAGATTGAGGGAGAGATGGAGGGAGAGAAGGAGAGATGGACTGACAGATTGAAGGAGAGATGGATGGAGGGATGGAAAGTGATATGAAGGGAGAGATGGAGGGAGAGATTGATGGAGAGATGGAGAGATGGAGGGAGGGAGGGAGAGATGGAGGGAGAGATGGACTGAGAGATGGAGGGAGAGAAGGAGGGAGAGATGGAGGGAGAGATGGATGGAGAGATGGATGGAGAGATGGAGGGAGAGATGGAGGGAGAGAAGGAGAGATGGACTGAGAGATGGAGGGAGAGATGGATGGAGAGATGAAGGGAGAGATGGATGGAGACATGGAGAGATGGAGGGAGAGATGGACTGAGAGATTGAGGGAGAGATGGAGGGAGAGAAGGAGAGATGGACTGAGAGATTGAGGGAGAGATGGAGGGAGAGAAGGAGAGATGGACTGAGAGATTGAGGGAGAGATGGAGGGAGAGAAGGAGAGATGGACTGAGAGATTGAGGGAGAGATGGAGGGAGAGAAGGAGAGATAGACTGAGAGATTGAGGGAGAGAGGATGGAGGGGATGGAGAGATGGACTGAGAGATGGAAGGAGAGATGGATGGAGGGATGGAAAGTGATATAAAGGGAGAGATGGAGGGAGAGATGGATGGAGAGATGGATGGAGGGATGGAGAGTGATATGAAGGGAGAGATG